>NW_019154094.1:20218017-20414158 GCF_002288905.1 Enhydra lutris kenyoni | reverse complement strand
ATTTATTTATTTGACAGAGAGAGATCACAAGCAGGCAGAGAGGCAGGCAGAGAGAGAGGAGGAAGCAGGCTCCCCGCTGAGCAGAGAGCCCGATGTGGGGCTCGATCCCAGGACCCTGAGATCACGACCCAAGCTGAAAGCAGAGGTTTAATCCACTGAGCCACCCAGGCGCCCCGTAATAAATAAAATCTTAAAAAAAAGATTTTAGGGGCACCTGGGTGGCTCAGGCCCTTAAGCGGCTGCCTTCTGTTCAGGTCATGATCCCAGTCTCCTGGGATCGAGCCCCGAATCATCGGGCTCCTAGCTCAGCGGGATGCCTGCTTCTGCCTCTTCCACTCCCCCTGCTTGTGTTCCCTCTCTCGCTGTGTCTCTGTCAAATTAATAAATAAAATCTTTTTTTTTAAGATTTTATTTATTTATTTGACAGAGATCACAAGTAGGCAGAGAGGCAGGCAGAGAGAGAGGAGGAAGCAGGCTCCCCGCTGAGCAGAGAGCCCGATGCGGGGCTCGATCCCAGGACCCTGAGATCATGACCTGAGCCGAAGGCAGCGGCCTAACCCACTGAGCCACCCAGGCGCCCCACACTCCCTTACTTTTAAGCAAAGGATTTCTGTTGCATCTAGAATAAAGCACCTTACATGGCTCATGAGGTTCTACCTGATGTTGCTCTTGCCTTCCTTAATGCATTTCACTCTCCCCACTCACCCACTGTGTTCTTACTGTATTCTCCTGCTTAATCCTTTACTGTACTAAGTCCCGTCTTCCCTTTGCACTTGCCCTCCTTCCCCCTCTTCTTTTCTTCTCCTCCTTCTTCCTTCTTCTCCTCCCCCATCCCTCCCTCCTCTCCCCTCTCCTCCCCCTTCTTCTTTTTGTACTTGTTATTATGCCTATAGAGATCTGTTCTCCAGATCTTCACATGGCCCATTCTTTTCAGGTCATTCAGGTCTTAGCTCAAATATCCCCTCCCAAGAGAAACTTCCTTGCCTGACCCCTTCCCAGTTATTCTCCACCACATCACTGTTCAGTTTTTGTCATTACACCTGTTGTTATCTGACATGATCTTGGTCTTTGGTTTGTTTGCTTGTTTTCTTTCTCTGCTCCTTCTCTTTATTGCAATGTCAAGCTCCAACAGAAGAAAGACCCAATCTATCCTGTTCTCCACTGGACCTCCAGCACCAAAAACTAGACCTCTTTGCATGGAGTAGACGTTCAAAAAATGTGCTAAATGAGTGAATGAGCCTCTCTTTGTCCCAGCAACCATTCACGGATTGTTCACCAATGAATAATTTGGTGCCTACTCACATCCAGTTAGCTAAAATGGGTAGGGCCTCTAGGACCCAAACATGGCTGCACATGGCTTGGATCTGTAGCAGATGGTAAGCACCTTATACTCATCTGGTTACATACCTGGCACTCATTTACTGATCAAATGAGTAAATGGACAAATTCAAAAGTTCAGCAAGTCTCTAAAACCTCCTCATGATGCACAGTAAGACTGAAAGAAGAGCTGAGTGTGCTTTGTTTTTTTTTTCATACTGTCTATGTCTCTCTTCCAGAAAGCATTATAAAAAGTGCTAGAGACACACTGTTTATTTGGCTAGCGGCATTTGGTTGAAAATTGAAGTGATTTTTAAAACTACAGAAACATAGTCATCTGGGCACTAGTGATGAGCTTGAGCTAGAAAGTAATTCACATTATATTTTCATTTAGTCTTGCACAACATAAGGCATTTACATTCATTTTCTTCTATGGCACTGTGTACTCCAATATGGGATATTTATGCTTTTTTTAAAACCTGCATAAAGGAAACAACAAACTTTATCATTCTTTAGAGAACACTCACTTTGCAGAGGGACCAAATTCCATCTCTAAAGACCATGGTAATCAGAGCAGTAATTTCAGGTTCGGAAATGTTAAAGTTCATGTCAGTCTAAGATGATGGCTTAAACTGACAAAAATATATATATATTTAATGGTTAATTATCCATAGCATTTATTCTCTCCTAACAACTGCTTGTGGTGACTTGCATAAACACAGGAGAAACCAGTCCCTTCTCATTCTGGCAAGGAATAAACTCAACCTAGAGGTAAGTAAGAATAAATTCTTGAAAATTAACCCTGAAGACAAACTCATATTTTCATATCTGTGAGAGAAGAGGGTTTAGCAAACAAGTACTCTTTGCAACGACTATTGGGCAGACTGGTTTTTTTTTTTTTTTTAAAGATTTTTTAATTTATTTACTTGACAGACAGAGATCACGAGTAGGCGGAGAGGCAGGCAGAGAGAGGGGGGGGAAGCAGGCTCCCTGCTGAGCAGAGATGTGGGGCTTGATTCCAGGACCCTGAGATCATGACCTGAGCCGAGGGCAGAGGCTTTAACCCACTGAGCCACCCAGGCGCCCCATTGGGCAGACTATTTTTAATGCCAACATTTTATGAGCGTTGGTTAAGATGAGCACCATGACGTGAATTAATTTGATACATGAATTCTTAAAAAGTTCTATCATGCTGTGTAAATTTAATTTGTTAATTTAGGCAATTTGTCATAGACCTCCTTATCATTAGTAAAGATTAATAGGGCCTTAATTCTAATTATTCTAATTATTTGCACTATGACTCTGTGTGATGGTAATATCATGTAAGGATTTTAGGGAATCAGTGCAAACTTTTGTGTAGTTGAGAACTTGCTGTGGGTCTTGAATGAGACGTTAAACTCTGTGTCTCAGTTTCATCAATGTTGGTTTTTTTGTTTTGTTTTTAAAGACTATGCTCCATGAAAAGAGAATCTCTCTTCTTTTTTAAATTTCCTTCGTTGTCAGGCCCAATGCCTGGCACCATACTGAACCTTTGTTATATCAATTAATAAATCTCATAGGAGTTCACCGAAGAATGTTGACTTAATAAAGCAACTGGAATGGGGGGGAGTACAAGATATCTTTGCCAGGGATCAGGGGTAAAGAAAGAAGAACATGGTGTTCTCCAAAAATTTTTGCCAGGAATATACATGTCTAATAATTATATGACAAGGTGTTTATGTTCTACAATGATTAAATAAGTGCATTTACTGTATTCTATATTGGGAAGAATGTGAAGAACCAAGTATGTTCATAACCTCTTGGTGGGCATATAAATTCTTTACTGAAGAGGCATTTGGCAAAAATCTATAAAAAATTAAGGTTTATATACTTTGCCCTAGGAACTTACCTTACACACGAAGCCATAAAACTATGTTAATTATAGCATTATTTATAATTGTGAAAAACTTAAACAGTCTAAATGTCCATCAGTAGGTGATTGGCTTAATAAATTTCAGTAGAGTTGTGCAATAAATTCTGGTATAACAATGAGCCCAAAGAATGTGGTAGATCCATAAGGGCTGACATGGAAAGATATAAACAATTTTTTAAAAAAACAAACACGGGGGCGCCTGGGTGGCTTAGTGGGTTAAAGCCTCTGCCTTCGGCTCAGGTCATGTTCCCAGAGTCCTGGGATCAAGCCCCGCATCGGGCTCTCTGCTCTGCGGGGAGCCTGCTTCCTCCTCTCTCTCTCTGCCTGCCTCTCTGTCTACTTGTGATCTCTGTCTGCCAAATAAATAAATAAAATCTTTAAGAAAAAAAAATAAATAAATAAAAAGTAAATTAAAAAAAAAACAAACACGAATTAGTTTGCCAAATAAGACTTACACTTAGAATCAACCTGCATAAAAAAATGAGTGCATGCAAAGAAAAAGTTTGAAATGACATCCATCAGAACTCTTAATAGTGACTACCTCTGAGAAGTTATATTAAAGGAGGTTCTGATATTCTCATTTCCTTCTGTATGGTGGGATTTCTCAGGACAGAAAATAAAATGTGTCCCTTTTTCTAATAAAGTAAAAGATATTTTAAAGTGTAGTTATAAACAACAGAAAGTGAGACTGTTTGAGATGATGGGATGTAAGACAGAGGAAGAAAGATGGAAGATGAAACCGTTGGTAGGTATGCTAAAATAATGCAGGAATATGGAGACTGTTGAACATAATTCTCAGCTAATTTCAAAAGATTCCAAGAGCTAATCAAGTGCATCTCAGAAGAAGCCCTAACTTTGCAAGTGGTTCTTTTTACTTTCTACTTATTTCTGATATCTCAGTGCTGGGCTTAAGGAGCATTACAACTACAAATCCTTCACTGTAATCAAAGATGTTCAGGCTCCCTGATTAGTAGCAGGGAACTCTCAGCTCGCCAACTCCTGCTTCCTTCCAAATCCACCTTTTTGCCAGGGAAATGAGGATTTGCCATAGCACTAATCCCTCTGGAATAACTTTGTTAGAAAACCATGTCATTTATTTGACTCCTTAACACCTAGCCTTCAAGTGACAGCTGCTACTTCACCACAGAGTCTTTCAAAATAAAAAGTGAAAAGTTCTACAAACACAGCTCATTTATTACAGAGTCTAGCCAGCTGCAAAAAAGGGAAAAAGGGTGATCATTACAGCACCAGCCTGGAACTGTTTTTCCTTCACAGTTTATTCCTGGACATGGGAAATCAACTGGAAGGCAAATGCCAGTAATTCTGAGCCCCAAGGAATACAATGTCTCTAAAAACCATTCTCTAAATCCTTCTTGCCTGCCTAGCTTGCCTCTCTGTGGGGAACAGGCTATACAGATCTGGGAGGGAGGGAAGGAGTCACTGGGATTAGGGCAGTTTGTCAACCTAAGGACATCATTGCTGTGCCTTATGGTGCAATGGTGAATAGTCTTTGAGGTAAGCCAAACCTAGATATTCAAATCCCGATTTTGCCATTGATCAGCTGTATGATGTTGGGCAAATCGATTCAACCTCAATGAGCCTGTTTCTGCACCTGCAAGTGCAATTCACAGTCCCTGTCTCATAGAAATGTATCTCCCAGGGATATTAGAGCACAATATACATAACGTGCTTTGCTCAGCTCCTCTTATATGGTAAAGTTATCTGGCTTTTATTTGATCATAATGATGCTATTCATGATGATGACTCATCGTCATCACCATCCCTGTTGGAAGAGAGTTGTGTGTGGCTGTAAACAACTCTGTTGAAACACTCATGGACAGCAGAACTTTAGACAGATTTCTAGGTCTGACGTTTACTAGCTGTGTGATCTTGAAAAACAGTTAAGCCTCTGCATGCTGATCTGTAAAAAAGGGAATAAAAATACTCTAGCTCAGCCTTTGTTACAGTGTGGATTGACAGTTCAGGGGATAATGACCATACAGATAGTTACACACACACACACACACACAAGATGAAAGAATTAACTATCCATCCTACTTTCTGATTTCTACCCTCATTTCTACTTGGTCTAGTGGGGAGAGGCAACTAGCTCTTCAGCCTTTTTTTGGCAGGGGCTGGGCGGGGGGACATGCTCAAAAGCACATAATGGGATGATCGTGAAATTGCTACAGCTAGCCCATTACTACACAACTTAAATTACTATTTGCTTCTTTGTCATTTATTGTTCTTCCTTCTAAGAGTAGTATGTGCTGACCACAAAATTTGGAAATAACAGAAAAGAGAAACATCCATTTGCTTATTCATGGTAACTTTCTTTTTCTGTTTTATCATGCAAAGTATAACAAGTAAGGCAAGTGTTTGCTTCAGCCGAAGTGTAATCTTAAATATTTTTAAGAAAAAACTCTCCACGTTAAAACACAAAATATCAGGTGATTGCAAATTGGAGCTCTACTAATTTCTCCCTAGGTCCCCAATTCTCCACCTTCTGTGTGTCTAAGAATCACATGGGGACTTAGTAAACGCCAGTCCTGGGCCCCCCTGCCAGTAATGCTGAGTAGGTAGGTCTCCTGCAATATCTGGAATCTCTATTCTTACAAAGCTTTCTACATGATACAGACACAAGTCGGGGGCCTGAACCTCACACCAGGAGAGATTCTAAAGTCCTGAGTCATGTCCAGGCCCCTGCATTCCCACAGCTAGATCCTAGAAGGGGAACCAGGAACGTGAATCCCAGCCTTATAGTTGTCATCGCTGTTTCACACTGGGCCCTGAGGCTTTTACCTTCCTGTTCTGACTGCAGAGCATCTGGCAAGCAGGCAGCTTGAGCCTCCTTTTTGTTTGACCCTGTGGGCCCCCTGACAATTCAATTCATTTCATGGCTCACAAAATGCCATTATTTCCAGGTTGGGTGGCAGTGGGAAAGGAGAGGGAACACAGGTCCTCACCACTCAATGACACCAGCTTGACCTCACACAGTCTATTGTGTGACTTCTGGCCACCAGCTTGATAGCTCCAGGGGATGCAAAGAATGTTCTAATATTTCTCTGTTTCCAGAAAAGAAGGAAGCAGAGGTGGAGGTTAATGGGACCTTGGAACAGGCACCTAACATTTTCAAGGGACAGGACATACATACAGATATGAGTGGGATGTTTCCTTCAGACATTCCTAGCTGTTACTATAGCCGAGTTTCTTTGTTCTTTTCTTTCTTTCTTTTTAAAAAAAAATTTAAATTAACATATAATGTATTACTTGTTTCAGGGGTACAGGTCTGTGAATCATCAGTCTTACACAGTTCACAGCACTCACTATAGCACATACCCTCCCCACCAATGTCCATCACCCAGCCACCCCATCCCTCCCACCCGCTCCCCTCCAGCAACCCTCAGTCTGTTTCCTGAGATTCTTTGTTCTTTTCTAGCAACTTGGTCTCTGTCTCTCTAATTCTTGGAAGGAAAACAGACGAAAGATAAAACTAGAACTTAATTTTATAACTTTGAAAAAAAAGCAATGTTTGCATCCTTCCAAGGTGTAAAGCTTCTCCCAGGTAATGAGTTCTGTCCACTACACTCCCTCATGCCTTGCTCTGTAAAATGACACACAGTGAGACCAAGAATGACATAAAAGGCTCACTCAGCATACACTAATTTAATCTCTGCCACTTGTCAACTCCCTCAGGGAGCTCCATAGAAACAAAAGCCTTGATTACATAACGTACAATCATTCTCAGTAAGTGACTGCCCTCCCCCCCAATCCTGGTCTTGAAAAGCCTGTTCAGATTTTACCTAAATAGGACAAATGCCAGTGCAATCCCTATGAAGTTGAAAGAAAGAGACTTGTATAAATTAATTTTCATTGAATCTTCCTATTTCCTTCTGCTTTCTCTGAAGCAGCAGCAGCAGAGGCATGATCAGGGTTCCTGGCCAAGACCAAGCAAGTACCACTGTTGCCCTAAGAAGGAAATCAATGTATTTCCATCTTCATAGAATTAGTGGTCTAATTCATTCTTTTTTTATTTTTTTTTTTTAAAGATTTTATTTATTTATTTGACAGAGAGAAATCACAAGTAGGCAGAGAAGCAGGCAGAGAGAGAGAAGGAAGCAGGCTCCCTGCTGAGCAGAAAGCCCGATGTGGGGCTCGAACCCAGGACCTGGGATCATGACCTGAGCCGAAGGCAGCGGCTTAATCCACTGAGCCACCCAGGCGCCCCTCATTCTTTTTTTAAAATTTTTTTATTTTTTATTAACATATAATGTATTATTACCCCCAGGGTCTGTGAATCGCCAGGTTTACACACTTCACAGAACTCACCACAGCACATATCCTCCCCAAAGTACATAACCCAAGATCTAATTCACTCTTAAGAAAGTTTCAGTTCAGGGGCGTGTGGGTGGCTCAGTGGGTTAAGCCTCTGCTTTTGGCTCAGGTCATGATCTCAGGGTCCTGGGATCGAGCCCCGCATGGGGCTCTCTGCTCTGCAGGGAGCCTGCTTCCCAACCCCCCCACCCCCGCTGCCTCTCTGCCTACTGTGATCTCTCTCTCTCTGTCAAATAAATAAATAAAATCTTAAAAAAAAAAAAAAGCTTCAATTCAGGGGGCGCCTGGGTGGCTTAGTCAGTTAAGTGTCTGCCTTCAGCTCGGGTGATGATCTCAGGGTCTGGGATCCAGCCCTGCATGGGGATCCCTGCTCAGTGGGAAGCCTGCTTCTCCCTCTGCCTGCTGCTCCCCCAGCTTGTGTTCTTTACCTCTCTCTCTCTCTCTCTCTTTCGGTCAGATAAGTAAATAAAATCCTCTTTAAAAAAAGAAAATTTCAACTCAGTTTTCTCTTTTATAGATAAGGAAAACAGGTTCAAATTGGAACTCTGTGCTGGTCATTGTGTTTGCTCTCAGCTCTCTCTGCTCCTTCCATGTTCTTTTCTGCATTTGGGGGGTTTGATTGCCTTACCAACTGGCTTCCAGTTAGGTTCAGCCAATGGGAAGCTCCAGTGGGAGCTTAGAGAGGAGCAGTAAGGGAGAAGCCAAGGTATCTCTCCCTCTCTTCTTGCTGTTTTGGGCAGCATCTCTAGCAGTGGCTGTGTCTCTTTCATGGTTCATGCTCCTTCTGGATGCCTCCTCCTTCCATAGTCCCAGATTCTGCCCCACAGGCCCCACCCTCTGCTCTCATAAGACCCCTTCTTCCCTTTATGCCTCTTGCTCGAGAGTCAGTAAACACCTGTCCATAGGCAAAACTGAGGATATTTTGTAGGTACTTACATAATGTTTAAAATTATATATAAAATATATATCAACCATTCTCAGCTCACATATACCATGTGAAAAAGGCAGTGGGGTGGCTGGATGTGGCTCAAGAACCTTACTTTACCATCTCCTGCTCAAGACTTAGGGGCGGTGGTGGTGTCTCACAGTGGCTAACCTCTGGATTGCCTCTTGGTCCCCTTTCTGATCATTCAACCCCTGTCTCCCTTGTTCCCTATCTTAACTTTTAAAAATTGAGCCAAGGGAGATGAGCTCTCTTTTCCCAGCTGGACCATGACTGATACCAGCAATGACTTGTTTACAACCATATTTCAAGAAGTAGAATTATTGCCCATTTTATAAATTTCTTATGGCTGTCTGAAATGTGGGTGTAAACATGTCTCAATGGAATCCTGTCAAGTTTCCATTTAAGTTAGGTCAGCTGGCTGCCTATGTGTGTGTTGCTGACCATCCTGGTTGATACGCAGTGTTGAAAAACTCATGGCACTGGAAGGCGCCTATAAGCCGAAGTTGGCCTCCATGCTCACCAAATGCTACCCAACATCACTGGCAAAAGTAATGGAGAAACCTGGGAAAAGGTGACCCGCAGGGTTGAGTTGTAGATGTAAATTCCCATGGACGTGAGACATGGATGATGATGTGAATGAGAAGCCCTACATACCATACAGTCCCCTCTCCACCACCTCCACCCCTGTCCAAACCACCACCAGCCCTTCCCTGGATGGTTGCTGCTATCTCCTAACTAGTCTCCCTGACTCCACCACTGCCCCATGCCCCCTTAAGACTGTATTTTATAGCCATAGGAAAGATCTTTCAAAAACATAAAGTTGCATGGTTCTGTTCCTCAAAACCTCCAAAGACTTCCCATCTCACCCCTTATAAAATCCAATTCCTCATATTATCCCATGAGACCCTGTGTGATCCAGCTTCTTTCTGCATCTTCAAGTTCATCTCCTGCCTCTCTCCATCAGCCTCATTCCAACCCAGCAAAGCTGGTCTCCTTGCTGACCTTCAGACTCTCCCCGAGCTCAGACATCTGGCCTATACACTTGCTCCTCCACCTCCCAGTAAGGGTCTTTGAGGCAAGCTCTGTTGCTTGCTCTCCCCCTCTCAGTTCTTGCAGGTCTGCATTCCAATGTCACTTCTCAGGGAGGCTTTCCCCAACCCGATAATCTAACACGGCACAGCTCCTCCGGCAATCTCCTATATCTTCTTAATTTCCTGTCTGCATTGTCCACGCTGTTCCCTTGGCTGAAAACGTTCTTTCCTCTTCTCTTTCTACCGGCCTAAATGCTACCTCTTCAGGGAGGCCCTTCTGGATCATTTCCTGTATATAGGTGTCCTTTAACTCTCTCCACTCTACCAATATTTATTTTGCTTCTCCGTGCAATGTTCACCTTCTTCCTGGAAATTACCACTACTCTGTGTGTGTGTGTATTCTTTGTCCATGTCTTTAATGTCTTTCTCCCATCCCTGTGTGATTGTAAATATTATGAGGGAAGGGGCTATGTCCACTTCACCAATACATACCATGTGCCCACGTAGCTCAGGGCCCTGTACACTAAAGAATCCCCCACCCTGTTAGAGGCCATCAGTCACCCAGCCACATGTCTCTGGGTTTCCATAATGGTTTTCAAATGCGAGCATCTGAAATCTCTGCTTGTAGGCTTTATTGGGCTGCAAGTGTGGGCTTGCTCTGCAGGTAGTGCCAGGGAGTTGACAGGAGCTGCAATAGTGGTTTTTGACCAATGGCCAACAGGAGTTGGCAAATAATCATCCCATCACTTGCCTGATAGAATTACTCTGAAGCATATCATCTGTGGTTTCCTAGAAGTCTCAATTGCCCCAATTGATCATGGTGGTACCTTGCCCATGAATCTACTCTTTACTGGTTTTCTTCCCTTTCGCCATGCCTTACTGGTGCTACCAGGGATCACCTGCCCAGACAACTACAAATCCTTGTGTCAGGGGGTGCTTCTGTGAGAACCCAGACTAAGAGATCATCCTAAGTCCCCACCACCACCCACCTTTTGGGGAAGTGTTGCAAGGTAACTGCTCCAATCTACACAGGTCAGGAGAGGAATTGTTGGGTCGGGGGGCAGTAATATGTCATTCACTAATTTTTTTATCTAACTCATTCCATGCATCAGCCACAGTACACATTTTCTGGGATCTCTGCAGACACACACTACAAATGACAGTTCTTGTCTTCACTGCAGGAACCTCCAGATATGGCTGTCCTCATTCTTGGTCTACAGCTATGCTCTGGGGTCAGTTCCCTGCATTATGTTCTATTAATCAAGGGTGTCTGGGTGGCCCAGTCAGTTAAGTGGTTGACTCTTGATTTCAGCTCAGTGGTCACATTCTCAGGGTCCTGAGACTGAGCCTTCATCGGGGGTGTGGGGGGGGCATGCTCAGCAGGGAGGCTGCTTGAGCATTTCTTCTCTCCCTCTGCCTCTGCCTCTACCCCAACTAGTACATGCCCATGCTTTCTCTTTCTCTCTCTCCAATAAATAAATAAATCTCTTTAAAAAAAAACCAAACTATTAACCATATGTACAAAAAGGACACTGCAATTCAGTGAACTCTTCATGTATGCTAAACATGACTTAACTGAAAGGTCACAACCATTCTAAGGGGAAAGTACTATTATTTCTTTCTTACAATAAGGAACCTAGGCCCAGGGAGATTATAACTTGCCCATCCACTACGTGACAGAGCTTGGATTTGAAGCCAGGTGTTTAATCTACCATTAACCCTTTGGCTACACCACCTGCAAATCTCCCTAGCTCTCCCTGCCCCATAGAACCACCAGGTCTCATCATACACAAAATTTATTTTAATGTACAACATTATGATGAGATACTGTAGTTATAAAGTTTCTGAAATGTTAGCCAAAAAGAGTGAAACCCTTCGGTAATGAGAAACAATAAACAAATGCTTAAATGTAATTGCAAATGTAGCATTTCCTGAACACAAGGAATAAAACATTGCAGACCTTAACATTTTAATTTTCCCCAAATTGGCCCTTACGATAAAAAGAACAGTTTATCACCACTGCTCTAGGGTATGGATCTTAGAGAAAAAATGCTTTTCCCCCAACAGAGCTAGCATTATTAGGTAATGGCCCAAACTCCACAGATTTCCTGGCATCACCCTGCACCTGTACCCATGCTCCAAACAGGAGTGGCAGAATCAGAGCAAGTGGCTATGGTCATAAAGGGAAGAACAGGGCTTATGTAGCCAGTGCCCAGCTGAGCACCCCAGCTTGCCTTTCCCTCAACTCACAAGACCCCATCTCAAATTCCATTTCAAGAATCATGAAGAACAGACCAGAATCTCATTCCCCTACCCCCACTCAGGCCACACAACCCCGGAAGTACTGTGCTAGTGCCACTGAACGTTCTCCATTCTGTCACTTTGGGAGGATTTCATCTCCCATTAGTTAAATGAGAAAAAAATACAGACCTGATGATACCTTTAAGGACAACCCAAATAAGCATTAAAGAGCTAAAAACAAGTTAATAAATGTGAGACACTTAAATATGTATGCACTTTTTAATGTTTGCATATGGGAGAGAGACAATTGGGGAAGGTACCTTTCTGGGTAAAACATAATATAATAAAGGGGTTGTTTTGTTGTCTTGGGGATATTTTTGCTAATGAATTAAAATTATTATCCTTCTTAGCTCTCTATTTTTAATTCCTTTCTTGATGAAAGTAAAAATATTATACTAAAAGAGAAGTTATTAAAAGCCAGGCCTGTTTTAAGCATTTCCCATATATAATTCACTTAATACAATACTGCTGTGAAATACATAACACTGTCTCTGTTTCACAGAGAAAACAAAGATGTAGGCAACTTTCTTAATAAAACATAGCTAGTAGTTATGAAAGGGGATTTGAACCCGGCAGTCCATCTTTATAGTTCAAGCTATACTATATTGTTTCAGTAGATTAATGGTATAAAAAGTCATAAAATCTTATTGTAGAAAATTTAGAAAATGTAAAAAGTATAAAAAGAATATTTGAATCATTCATAATTTTACCACAGAGAAAGAAATTAACATTTTGATGCAATGATCATGACATAATCTCCATAAAAATGATTTAGTTTTTGTTATTTGGGTATGCCATGAGAAAAGAAGTGTGGCTAACCACTATAATTAGAGAATATATTTGGAATGGACTGACAAAGTATAAACTATCTTATACTAAATTTATTTTGGAGGTGCCATAGATCACTTCCAAAATCTAAGCAATCTTCTATTTTTCAGAAACTGAGGTTAAAGTACATGCTAGTATGACTTCTAAAGGAAGGAATCCACCATATATGCTAAGATACCACAAATACAGAAAACCAACTTTGGCTCATATATGAGACCTAAACTAGAAACCATAAGGGGAGATGTTCTGAACTGAAGGTACTGATTTCTAACCAAGTTGGTTTTCACATGATCAACATTATACAAGATGGGAAAAAAAAAAAATTACACAAGATGAATTTTGAGTGAGAGTAAATAGGAATTTATCTTTATCTATCATCTGTCTGTCCATCCGTCCGTCCGTCCATCCATCCATCCACCCATTTTCTTTAATGTTTGTAATTCAACCAATACTTAGGTTGGACTACCCCAAAGGAGAACCTGTGATCACAACATGGGAGCAAACTGTTTTTGGAGGCTTCATCTCTGAAAACACCAGTAAGTGGAGAATTGAGATAGGAATGGGAAGGAAGGTAATAAAATGTGTGTTACTGACCAGATTTCCACCGTGGGCTGAGCTATCCTGCTGGATACCTCTCAGAGATGTTATGAAACATGCTTTAGAGTTGTACCGCATGAAAGGGGAGGAAGTTGGGATTCTATTCTCCAACTTACATTTATTATTGGATGAGGGCTGCTTCAGGAGAGAGCGACTCCCCAGCATTTCTGGTCTGTCCTATATACTGACCAAGCCAATTCCCATGGCCACAGAAAGACTTTTAACAGTCATAAAAGCTTGCAGTGAAAGGTGTAGGCTTGCATTGTGAGGACTGGGAGATGAGGGCATGGCAGTATCTGTCACAGCCAGGTAGTACAAAATAAAACAAAATCAGAATCATTAAATAGGTATAGTTTTGTTTTCTGGTTAGTCACTTTATACAATGCCCAAAGCGTCTCCAATATCTTTAAATGTTATTTGAGAAAATGATTTTAGTGGCTGCCTAGCTTCTAATTTTTTTATTATGTTATGTTAGTCACCATACAGTACATCATTATCGATGTAGGTTCCCATGATTCATTTTTTGTATATAACACCCAGTGCTCCATGCAATCCGTGCCCTTCTTAATACCCATCACCAGGCTCACCCATCCCCTCACCCCTCCCTTCTAAAACCCTCCATTTTTTTCCCAGAGTCCATAGTCTCTCATGGTTCATCTCCCACTCCAATTTCTCCCCCTTCATTTTTCCCTTCCTTCTCCTAATGTCCTCCATGCTATTTCTTATGTTCCACAAATAAGTGAAACCATACGATAATTGACTTTCTCTGTTTGACTTATTTCACTTAGCATAATCTCCTCCAGTCTCATCCATGTTGATGCAAAAGTTGGGTATTCATCCTTTCTGCTGGTTGAATAATATTCCATTGTGTATATGGACCACATCTTCTTTATCCATTTGTCTATTGAAGGGTATCTTGGCTTTTTCCACAGTTTGGCTATTGTGGATATTCTAGTCTTTCCTTTTATGGGTATGCCACAATTTATTTAACTGATTCCCTGTTTGGGGGCATAAAAGTTGTTTCTAATTTTGAAGAACTTAAAATGATACAACAATAAATACCTTTGTACACACTTCCTTTTCTATATCTCTGGTTATTTTTTTAAGGATAAATTAATCAAGGGCAATCTTGTTAATTAGCTAAAGCAGTAATTAGTACTCCTTAATCTACAATAATGCTTGAAATTGACAGCAAACCTAATATTTTTAATTTTGCTGGGGGGGGTCTTAAGACATGTAAGTGACATAATAATTTATTTTTCATTTTAAACCATCTTGTATTCTTTATATTCAGTTGTTCTCAAATAATGGGAGATCCTTACACACTGGAAATTTTATTATTGTTTAGCCAAAGTGGGACGTTTATCACCACATCATCAAATGAGCTAATTACTTACAAGAAGCAGGAGGTGAATGTTCTCCATAAACATCATCTCACGCAGGCTTAAGGTAAGACCGTTAGAATCCCTGGAATTTTGCACTCTACTTGTCTGAGGGAAAGTGTACCGAATTCTCCTTGTCATTCTTCAACAGTCTGGCACAATTTCTTTTCCACAAAGAAGTCCTTAATAACCACTATCAGTTACATCCACTGGTCTTTTCATAGTTTTTGCTTCTTTACTTCTTTGAAGTACTGGGTGGCACTACTCATGCTGACTGGTAGCACATAGGACACATTCTTACCTGCTGTGAAGCCTACACTTTGCTGGTTGTCTCACCTCTTCTTCTCTGCTTGGCTCTTCTCGGTTTCCTCAGTCATTCCTCTCGTCCTTCATTTGCAGGCATATCCCACAGGTGAGCACTGTACTCCCTTTTTTTTTGGTGACCTCTCTTCTTCCGGGACATTCTTTTCATTGAAAACAACTCTTTTGCACTTCAATCTGGCTTTACCTCTCCTTCCTTAGGAGGGCTTAGCACAAACTTTCTTCACAGAAAAACACCCCAAACTCCGCATGATCAAATCCAAATCTATATTCTCTGCTTCAAATGGTTTTCCCCATGATTCTCTTTTCATCAGCTTTAGCTCCTTGTCTCTATTCAATCCCTCAGAAATTCCAGGTCTTCTAAAATCTTGCCATGAACCGCCTTTCCACCCTTGTCACTTTTCTCTACCATACTTTTTGCTCTGACTCACCATGCTTCGAACAGTCTGAACGTTGTTTTCTTTAGTTTTTATTCAAGTTAGTAGAATATATGAAATCTAAAAGTTTAGAATTGATTTTCTATGTGATGTTGTCCCAATTTTTCTCCACTCAGTCTTCTCAGTCAGAGTAATGGTGATCTGCTTCACTGGGTTGGTGTAATGATCACATAATATACAGGAAGGTGGCTAGTACAGAGTTTGGCAGGCTTATAGCAGACTTGCAATAAGAATTTGTGGACTTATTTATTCATCACTTGGACCCAACAGAACTAACCTTTGCCATGAAAATCTTTGTTCTCATAGCCCACAAACTCTCTGCTCTAACCTTTAGCTTCCATTTGACATGGATCGAGGATCCATGCAGAGTGTTAGTTGGCATTCTTCAAGTATACTTTCTATAAAAAATTCTATAAAATTCTTATCATAAAAAAACTACTTCACATTTCTGTGTATAAATGGCTAAAAATTTTGAATCCAGAACCCTCCAAACTATCAAATAAGTTGTTTTTTTTTTTAAACCAAATTAACACATACAGTAGGTGAGAGAACAGCTATATATTTCTTGCTCATTTTGATCAGGAGTCAAAAGGAAGGTCAGAAGACAAATGTTTTATGCCCATAGTAAAAAGAATATATTGCTGAATGTAAATTCCTTCTGATATGAGCCAAAAAAATGTACATATGGTGGTATAAAGGAGTTACACACTTTGTCATATTTATCAGAAGCAGCATGTGAATATTTTGTAAATTATCTAGCATTTTCTAAATTGACTTTATCCCACACCTGTTAATCTGATAAGGACGTTAAGTAGCTTTCTTTGCTCTGTCATTTATAGCCTTGGCATTAGAGTTTATTGCCTTCCTTGTGTTTGCAATTAACTGAATAGTTAGAAGCTGCTGAATGCTCTTTTTTTATTTCTCAGATTATGACCAAATCATTGGCATTGGCTTGTAAAGTTTTGGGAGAAAATAACCTTTTGAATGATTTACATCACTAGCCTCTTGTTAACCCAACTGCTTCTGAAACAAGTGACATCAAAATAATCTCTATAGATTCTAGATGTGGTCACTTACCACTGACAGCTTCCCTAAGAAGATAATGGCACACCATTCTGAATTATCCAAATGTATGAATGAAATTGCAACTCTAGTAAAAACAGAGCCTCTTTGGAATGGTATGGATATCTCTTAGATGGACACTAATGGGACAAAAGTGCAAAATATTCTTGTTTTCTTCTAGAACAGTGGTTTTTATAGGAGTATAGGTTTTTATATGCTTATAGGAGACCTAGGGTTCTAAGGAGATACTGGAGGTGCTGCAGTGGGGGAGGGGGCGATGTGTGTAGCAGGGACAGGGCGAAGGAAGACCAGCTCTATGCTTGAAGCCCCTTTCCTCACTACTTCAGCTTTCTTGGGGACTCCCATCTGTTCTAGATACAGAGCTTCTGAGAAAGGTAGTGGTTGGAAGATAACTGTCTGCTACTGAAAAAATAATGGTGGATTATCTTTGTCTCAGAACCCAAGTAAAAATATTTCAAAGAAGTGGGCCCCTGTCTTCATAGATGGCAATAAACATTTTTATCCAATTTCTTCAGCTGCCTTTTATTGGGCTGGTAACACGTCTTGGGAAGAAAATTAAGCCCAATACCGGAAACTGTTTGCTTGGAGTGTATTTTCAAATATACACTTAGCCAAGGATTGCATGAAATTAAATATATTACCCTGCTCTCCACCAAAAACAAAACAAAACAAAACAAAACAAAACAGGCACTGTTTTCCTGTCTAAACAGGTCTCTTGATTACTATCTTCCAGTCTGAGAGACAGAGAGACCTGTGCTCAATGTCTAGTGACTTGCTGATCTTCAAATGTTAATGGGTTGACCTTTGACTCATCTGCTGCTACCAATCATTTGGGAGAAAATCATTGGAGAAGGCAATGCAGACTTTACAATTTCATGAATAATGTTACCAAGCATCCTACCCTTGCTGTCCAGCCATTGACATTTCTTATCTCCTATGCTAGATCCCAGCCATTGGTAGTTCTTTTCTCCTATCCTAGATCTCACATATCGATCAGTGAGTGTGCACTGGGCTTGGTCATTCTCCAATACGCCAAGGAGCGCATCCAGAACTTCAGAAGTGTCAAGCACTTCTTCCCCCACCCCCATTTGCCTCATTTCTACTCACGCAGGGAGTTTTTATTACCAAATTACCAGGGAATCTATGCTTAATATTTCTGAGCTTTGTACTCTCTTATTAGTTTAGAGAGTATCTACTTGAACAGAGGTGTCTGCAGCTTTTATGAGTTCTACTCTTAAAAATCATTCAGTATTCTGGTATAAATGCTACTTCCCATGATTTATTGGCTATGAGCTGAGGCACTTTTGTTTTGGACTAGGGAAGTTTCACTAAATCAGTATAATAAGGATATGTTCCATGACACGCAGATCCTCTGAGATGCTCAGTGAGAGAAGGTGTCTGCGGTCAAACATATTTGGGAAACGTATTTCTCTTGGTGATTCAAAATGTGCATTAGAAAAGCAGAGTTCTGAGAAGTATTTCTTAAATTTATTTGACCATATCATTTTTAAATTATCCCTCACGCCTTCTCTCCCTCCCTCCTTCTCTTCTTCATTAAACATTAAATATCTAGAGCTCATGGGAAAGATATCGGAAAACACTGTACTTTCCTATTTAAGAAAAGTTTTCAGGGGACAATTTCTACCTTTTTCTGTAATTCCAGAGCCAGCACCATGTCTGACACAAGATGATTACTCAATAAAAGTTAAACTGAAGTGAACAAAAGAATAGATAAAGGAGATGCCAAACATCGTGCTGAAAGTTGTTTTAAAAAATAATACCAGGGACACCTGGGTGGCTCAGTCGGTTAAGCATCTGACTTTGGCTTAGGTCATGATCCCAGGGTCCAGGGATCAAGTCCTGTATTGGGCTCTTTGCTCAGTGGGGAGTCTGCTTCTCCCTCTGCCTGCCACTCCCCCTGCTTATGCTCTCTCTCTCTTTCTCTGTCAAATAAATAGAAATCTTAAAAAAAGAAAAATACTAGGCAGGGGCATCTGGGTGTCTCAGTTGGTTGATTGTCAGACTCTTGATTTTGGCTCAGGTCATGATCTCAGGGTGGTGAGATTGAGCCCAGCATTGGGCTCTACGTTGGGTGTGGAGCTTGCTTAAGATTCTCCCTCTCTCTTTCCGTCTGTCCCTCCCCTTCCTCAAAAATAAGAAAGAAGGAAGTGCCCTCTCTGTGAGCATGAACAGCCATTCCCTACCTGAATGGGTAGGCAAATGCTATGTCAATGCTGAGGTTACTTTCCGTCTTGTTGACACAGTCCACACTCAGCCGCAGGCCTCCGGAATAGCCACCGCATGTTGCAAATGCAAAGATTGCAAAAAGCTGTGGAGAACAAAGAAACAAAAGAAAAGAGTTATTAGAATCACACTAATCTAGTGAAGTATTTCATAGGAGTTCAGTGTTTGGGTTGAGAGAGGTTACGGTTCTTCTAAAATATGGCATCATATATGGTTCAAGCAGGAAGATGAAAGCCAGGAGGATGATGGGAACTGCAGAGGCGGTGTCTGAAAAAAATAATCTGGCAAGCTGGGGTAACTGTGCTTGGAGGAAAACTGAATGCGATATAAAATATCCATGTTTGTGTAAAGAGCTGTCATGCCTCAGAAGGTAGAGATAGGATCTCACATTAAAACAACTGGAAAGTCATAACACTGAGGGATTAATGATGGAGGTCTCCAGGTTGGAAGAATTTGAGGTGTCTCTTTGCTTTCCTCCTTTGGTATTATCTGTATTTTCTGCAATTAACATTTTTTATCTTATGAAGTAATATAGTTTCTGTTTTTGTTTTTTTTTAAATTTATTTTCAGCATAACAGTATTCATTGTTTTTGTACCACACCCAGTGCTCCATGCAATCTGTGCCCTCTTTAATACCCACCACCTGGTTCCCCCAACCTTCCACCCCCCCACCTCTTCAAACCCTTCAGATTGTTTTTCAGAGTCCATAGTCTCTCATTGTTCACCTCCCCTTCCAATTTCCCCCAACTCCCTTCCCCTGACTCCCCATGTCCTCCATGCTATTTGTTATGCTCCACAAATAAGTGAAACCATATGATAATTGACTCTCTCTGCTTGACTTATTTCACTCAGCATAATCTCTTCCAGTCCCATCCATGTTGCTACAAAAGTTGGGTATTCATCCTTTCTGATGGAGGCATAATACTCCATAGCGTATATGGACCACATCTTCCTTATCCATTCGTCCGTTGAAGGTCATCTTGGTTCTTTCCACAGTTTGGCGACTGTGGCCATTGCTGCTATAAACATTGGGGTACAGATGGCCCTTCTTTTCACTACACCTGTATCTTTGGGGTAAATACCCAGTAGTGTTGGGGTGCCTGGGTGGCTCAGTGGGTTAAGCCTCTGCCTTCAGCTCAGGTCATGATCTCGGGATCCTGGGATCGAGCCCCACATCGGGCTCTCTGCTCAGCAGGGAGCCTGCTTCCCCCTCTCTCTGTGTCTGCCTCTCTGCCTACTTGTGATATCTCTCTCTCTGTCAAATAAATAAATAAAGTCTTTAAAAAAATAAAGATTAAAAAAAAATACCCAATAGTGCAATTGCAGGGTCATAGGGAAGTTCTATTTTTAATTTCTTGAGGAATCTCCACACTGTTCTCCAAAGAGGCTGCACCAACTTGCATTCCCACCAACAGTGTAAACTCTTGGATCGGAAGAATAAACATTGTTAAAATGTCTATACTGCCTAGAGCAATCTATACTTTTAATGCCATTCCAATCAAAATTCCACCGGTATTCTTCAAAGAGCTGGAGCAAATAATCCAAAAATTTGTATGGAACCAGAAGAGACCCCGAATTGCTAAGGAAATGTTGAAAAACAAAAATAAAACTGGGGGCATCACGTTACCTGATTTCAAGCTTTACTACAAAGCTGTGATCACCAAGACAGCATGGTACTGGCATAAAAACAGACACATAGACCAGTGGAACAGAGTAGAGAGCCCATATATGGACCTTCAACTCTATGGTTAGTTAATCTTCGACAAAACAGGAAAAAATATACAGTGGAAAAAAGACAGTCTCTTCAATAAATGGTGCTGGGAAAACTGGGCAGCTATATGTAGAAGAATTTTTTTTTGTTTTTTAATGGCATAGTCAGAATTTGAGAGCTAAAGGGCTGGGGGAGAGTAGATGAGTATCTAAAAGGTACTATTTCAGAGTCTCTGATTTCATTATAGGTCAGCCTCAAAGCCTCCCTGATTGTTACCTCTCTGTATTAGTTGCTCTTTGTCAACTATTAAAAGGGTTGACTGGTTACCAACTAATGTCATAGTCTATCCTGGTATAGAACATGGGTCTGTGGGAATTAGGTACTGAACATTAGCAGCAAGAAATCAGGGAAGGCTTCAAGAAAGAAGATACATCTGGGAGACCAAGGATAGCCCAAGATGGGAAGCAAATGCTAAACTTTGTCTGCTTAGTTTGTCTAAATTCAAAAGTATTTCCTGCTCATTTCCGAAGAAAGTCAATCAAGTGCACTTAACACTAACCCATGTTGCAATACTCCCACTTATTTTATTTTCATTTTGGAATTCAGCTTCTCAAGGTAGTTTGGGGTCCCATTAGGAACACTAGCTCATTTTGTACAGTAAAGCAGAATTATTGTGCAAGGGTTAAGTGCATGGGCTCTGGAATGTGACCTTGGGAAGGTTCCTTAATTTCCCCATGCCTTGGTTTCCTCATCAGTAAATACAACACTGATAATAACTCTTCTGGGTCATTTTGCTATTCATGATATAAAGCAGAGAGTGGCTGTGGACAAGAAGGCTGCTGAAACTGGCAATGTTACCACGTCTAGTCAGAAAGCACAGAAGGGGGCATCTGGGTGGCTCAGTGGGTTAAGCCTCTGCCTTCAGCTTGGGTCATGATCCCAGGGTCCTGGGATTGAGCCCTGCATCGGGCTCTCTGCTCAGCGGGGAGCCTGCTTCCCCCTCTCT
This sequence comes from Enhydra lutris kenyoni, assembly GCF_002288905.1. Classification (NCBI taxonomy): domain Eukaryota; kingdom Metazoa; phylum Chordata; class Mammalia; order Carnivora; family Mustelidae; genus Enhydra; species Enhydra lutris. The sequence goes on along the minus strand of NW_019154094.1, from coordinate 20,392,707 downwards.
CTGCCTGCCTCTCTGCCTACTTGTGATCTCTCTCTCTCTCTCTACCAAATAAATAAATAAAATCTTTTAAAAAAGAAAAGAAAAGAAAGCATAGAAGGCCAAAGGAGTATTATCCGTAATACCTGCCATCTCAGTCTTACTCTGTAGTGAAGACTTTCAGAGCTGTTGGCCTCAAATGGCCATCTTATTGTAGTAGGAAAAAGGTGATTAATGATAAAACCTTCATGGGGAAAGGAATATTTGGGGACCTCTTTTTTTTTTCTGTGTGAGGCAATTTTAAGTTTTTAGTTTTTAAAATCAGTATTTTAAAAATGGAAACAATTTGACCAAAAAACATAGTAGATATAGTAAGAGAAAACTGTGTTTATATGGGTTAACGTGTGCAAAGCACTTAGAACAGATCCTGGCAGAGGACAGGACTCAATAAACATTAACAAATGTTATTACTCCAAATGGATGTGGAAGGCTCCGTGGTAAGATGTTCCAAGCCATAAAACAGGAAATTCAGACTTACTCTCTAGCTAAACTGACACGACCAACAGTCCCAGTGAACCAGAATCCAAGCACTCCAGAAAAACTGATCTGTTTTGCTTTGCTTTGCTTCCTAATTTGCCTCATCAATAGCATTTGAGGAGGCGTTCAGAAGCTACTCCAAGCCACTCCACCATCTGGAGCTGATACACACAGAACACCAAGGCTGAAGAGAACCAGGATTTTTATCCCTATGGTGTGCATCTGCTCACTTCTCACAACCAAATGCTCTCTTTCTGTCAGCTCATAGTATTGGTAGGAATAAAGAGGAAGTGAGTTTAAGTGCTCAGTGCTTAAATCTAAGTTGCATTATAGAATACAGGATGTCTCAGCGCTTCGTGCCATATCAGAATCCTGCCTTTGGAAAGACTTCTTCCAGAAGAAAGAGTGGGATAATGGAGCCCCAACTCTGTGGTATGGCTATGGAGACAGCCCTTCCCCCATTCAAGCGTCCTCACCTGTAGGACAGGAATGTCCTCTGTGTCTTCTTGAGTCACTGAGAGAATTTAGTAAGATGGAATACATATTTATGTGCAGCCCTTCTCAATTCATGCGGAGATTATGTGGTAGTTACACGTGGCCACTTCCATGGGTCAAGACTCCTAAGTGTGTAACCAGCACTTGTACATGTCAAGGTTAGGAGGCGTTGTCTATTCTTGCCATTATTAAGTGCCTACTATGGGCCAGGTACTGGGCCTGGCACTTAACATATGTGCTATTATTTTCTCTTAACAGCTCTGGGGTGTGTGTGTGTGTGTGTGTGTGTGTGTGTGTGTGTGTGTGTGAAGCTTAGCATTCCCATATTAAAGATGTAGCAGAATAGCATAATGGCTCTAAGCAGGTGCATTTAAAAAAATTACTTGAAACATGAAAATGTAGCAAGTTAGAGTTGAAGGGACATAAAGATAAATCCTGTTAATTTCAGTGCTTAATAGCTATAAGGGAACTACCCTTGGCTTTTCATCTTACATTAAAGTGCTTTATATACAGTAAGGTATTATTAATACTACCATGTAATGAACTTAAGATGGAATGATAAGTATGTATTTAACTATTCAAAATGTTAGATGCATAGAAGGAAGGTGTCAGACTGTTAAAACCGCACACACTACTAGTTTTTCTTTTAACTTCTATCGAGCTCTGAAAACACAAGATGTTGTACTTCAGTTAAATAAGATACCTATGGGCTTTCTGGTTAACTTTCTCCCTTCCCCCACTCTTTACTGATTAAAGGGAAATCACACTGTGTGACCGATATCAAATTCACATGGGTTGGGTAAGGATTAAACAGATACTGTCTGTACAACACTCGGAGAGTCAGATCCTGCTGAGTGAATAACATATTACAGGCATGGTTGATTCCATATTTGGGAGAGTAAATCAACTCCTTCAGACTATATCAGCCAGGGGCCTAGTTCTGTAATTGGAATACATCAAGTCAGAGTGGGGAGAGGGGACTGGAAGCTCTTTGGTGGGTCAAAATTCCCTTAGTGTTGAAGAGGAATGTACAGTGAGAGGGAACTCAGAAAATACTCTCACAGTTTCCCCTCCCAGAAGTCTGCCCAGCCACTCCTCCCTAGGTGGTGGGGGCAGAGCAGTTGTGGGAGTCATGCAGAACCTGAGTTTTAGTCCAATTCTTAGCTGTCTGACACTGACCAGGTTATTTAACTTCTCCAAACATCAGTTCCTACATCTCTTAAATCAGGACTAATTCACTGGTTCATTCAGCAGATGTTTAATGGTGCACTTACTCGGTTCCAGCTGTGGGGGAATAGGAAGATAAAAAAGAGAAAACGCAAAGACAAAGAAGCTGCTGCTCACTATGGAGCTCAACTCTGGATAGTAGAGAGTCAGAAAGAATGCAATTCCAAATCGTGTTATGTGTTTTCAGGGGGAGGCTCTTCTAGACAAGAGAGGTACACCTGAGGAAAGTCACATGTAAGCTAAGACCTTGAGGATGAAGGAGAGGAAGCTGTGGGGAGTGGAGGGAAGTGCTCTGGGAAGAGGGAACAGCTCAAGTGAAACCCCAAGGGAGGAAAGGCTTGCCAGGGGAAGGTCAGCGTGGCAACTGGATCGTGAAAGAGGCTGAAAAGAATAGTGTTTACCTCACAGAGTTTGGCATGCTTTAGCTGGGAGAACATATGTAAAGCGTCAAGTTCACAGCCCTCAGCAAACATTAAAGTATCTCCTCCTCCTTCTTCCTCTGCTACTATTACTACTACTACCACACTACTGAAGAAACCAAGAACTCGAGAGGAAAATTCACTTGTCCCCACTCGGCTAGAGTAGAGTTGGAGCTAGTCCTGTCTCTGGACTCCCTGAGTCAGCATTCTTCTAATTAGCTCTACAATAGCAGGGAGAACAATTCCCAGCCACCTGGGTGGGAGGTGACTGTCAAATGTTCCAGTCCTCTTTGCCCAGAAATGCACCGTGGTGCTGTAGTGGCCTGAGGCTCTCCATATTTCTCTTCAGTGTCTCATAGGCACATACGGGCAAGCTCACTAGTCAAGCAGAATGGATGTTTTGTGCTCAATTTGTTCTCCCTCCTTCCTTCCTTCCTTCCTTCCTTCCTTCCTTCCTTCCTTCCTTCCTTCCTTCCTTCTATCCTCCCTTCCTCTCTCTTCCTTTCTTCCATCCTTCCCTCCTTCCACTCTTGATTGGATGGAGGATTTTAGAAGGAGGTTCTTGGAAGACATTGTAAAGAGATAGAAGCTTCCTTAGCTTCACAACCATTCCTCTGAGAGGCCATTAAAATTAACAAGAGGAAGGTCTGTGTGTCTTATAGATCCTTGACTCTGCAAGGCAAATGCTGGGAGAAAGAGCTGCTATGTGGCCAAGATGGAATGAGAACTGGAGGCGGGTCCTGTGTCTGAAAAGAGAGAAGAGCCTGAGGGGACTGAGTATATGAGGTATAAGGAAGCGATGAGAGAGGGACTAGGGAGAAAGACCTCCACTGGGTCTGCAGGGACTACAAGCAACTTGATGAGAGATGTGAAGACAGGGAGTCTGTGTGTGTGCACATGCATGCAGATGTCATTTTTCCACATCCTGGGCTCTGTGTGTACATCCTCAGCTAGCACTGTGTTCCTTCTGGTAATGCAATCTACTCACCTTTGTAGATACTAGGGTCATAACCTTGAGGTAAAAGTCCATTTACCCAACCAAGTGAAATTATAAAATCCTTTTGCGGCTATCTTTCCTCAAGCTTCCAAATCTCAAACAAAGCAGACACCTCACCCTCCAGCACATTCTTTTTTTTTTTTTTTTTAAAGGTTTTATTTATTTATTTGACAGACAGAGATCACAAGTAGGCAGAGAGGCAGGCAGAGAGAGAGGAAGGGAAGCAGGCTCCCTGCCGAGCAGAGAGCCCGATGCGGGACTCGATCCCAGGACCCTGAGATCATGACCTGAGCCGAAGGCAGCAGCTTAACCCACTGAGCCACCCAGGCGCCCCCTCCAGCACATTCTAAGATAATCAATGATCATAGGCACTGTCCCAATCATTCACTTCCCTTGAATTCAAGAGACAGAAATAAATCTCCTGAGATGAACTCTCATTTCATTACTGTCTTGGGTGATCTACAGCTGTGCTCCTAACAACAAAAAATTATTCTCTAAATGGACAAAATTAACCAGCGGAGATTTCCCTTGCATGCAGACTGATTAGAAATATATTCAGGTGAAAGAGACAGAAGCATTCCTTTGCATTTTCTGGCTTAATAAGCATCCATAAACCAAGACCAGCCATAGCAGGCATATCTTTGCACACTTAATGATACCAAAGATTCTTCCCTGAAAAGAGGGCAAGCAGCTTCCTCCTCAGAACTAATTAAACCACACAAGGAATATCAATGAAAGATGCTATTAATCGTTCTGGTTAATTTGCGAGGGATAGTGGAAAGCAATAGGTTAGAGGAGGACAGGAAATCAGGTTGATTAATGGCTCTCACAGGGACCTGTGGTCTGCAGGAAAGTTAGGGAGGGGACATTTTCCATGGCCTGATGCACAAGCTCAGGCACGATGGATACCTTGGAAGAAATAAAGTGAGAATAAGGAGACTAGTATGACAGAGATTGGAAAATTGAAACCAGGTACTCATCATATTCACGATGCCACCCAGAACTCCAGGAATGCTACTGATTTCTAGCATTTGACTTGCCAGTTTCCATGATGTGACTACTTCTGCCATGGCCAACTCCAAGCTACCCTCTTAGTACCGGCAAACTTGATTAGAAGGAGAACTGCACCATCAGTTGGATGCCAGCACACCGCGGCTCCCGAGGGACCTTCCTGGACTCTCCCCAGGAGCAAGAGCCTTGGGTTTATTTCATTGACTCATCCCTCTTATCCCGTATTTCCTGTTATTTCATACCACTCACCTTGGGCTTATCGCATTGATTCTCTCCTCTTCCATCGGCTACAACTATTCATCCTTTCATCACTCAATCACTTACTCACATGTTATTGTAGCAGAAGCTGCTGATGCCCTGCCTCTAGCACCTTAGCTGAGCCCCACCTGCAGCCTCAGGGAGCCAGTCTGGTCCATGCACAGACCCAAGCCTCCGCCCTCCAACCCCTGAGCCTCTTTGCTGAGGGCCTCCTTGGGCAGCAGGAAGGCGTCCGGCCTGTGACTGCAGCATGGTGGAAGTCCCCTGGACTTAATTCTCTGCTGGCTTCCGACCAATTTGGGATAGAGATGAGTGGACAAAACCCCAGTGTTCCTGCCCCTCTGTTGGGGAAACTCTGAGGTGTGTTTAGTAGAGTTTCTCAGAGGCTGCCCTTTGAGATGGAGCCCCCATAGTCTACAGCAACGTCTCTCTGGTCATTAATATCTGTCACGGGCCTTCCTCCTTTCCCTGTCTCAACTCCCTCATCATCGTGCCTCTTGATATCATCTTCCAAGTAAACTTCTTGAGTCAAAATTCTTGTCCCAGGATCTGTTTCGGGGGACTGTCACTGAAACAGTTATCGAACCCTGACCAAGGGCCCATTATTGTTCAGGCACTGTAACGTGCCCTAGGATTACATTAATAAAAGGAATTGTTCCTCTTGGCACACCTTATCTCATGCCTCTCAGCTTCCAGCTTTTCACACCCTCATCTCCCCAGCCCTCTAAATAAGCTGAGCTCCTTTATAAATACGAGGTCTTCTTCAACCATATTCTCCAGAGCAGGCTTCCTGACCCTCAGTCCACCCCAACCCCGGCCCCATTATTCCCTGTCTTTGTTTTTACAGAGACAGATGTTTTATAATCTGTCTTTGTTGGCATTATTTATTCATCTGTTTATGTTTTGTTTGACCACGTCCCCGAGGAAAGGTAATATACTTATCTTTGTCAACCGCTGGATCTCTACCACCTTGTACAATGCTTGGCATGAAGTAGGGATTCCCTAAATACTTGTTGACTAAATAAGTAAATACAATGCCCTCCTCCACCTCTTGCTGTGTATTCGGGGATACAGACAAGTGAATGAAAAGGCACCGCGATAGTGTTTTATTGTGTAATTGGAGCATGTTAGAGGAAAATACGACACCTATGGTATGCCCTTGCAGACGAGTGGAGGAGAAATGAGGAATAGCTATCTGGAGAGTGGACAGCTAAGGAGAAATCAGGAAACCTGCCAGATTTATCCAGGTAAGAGGGAGAAGAAGAGTATTCTAGGCAGAGACAGCAGCAAGTTAAAGACTCTCAAGTGGGCAAGTGAGGAACACTCGGGCTGTGCAGTTGGCACAACAAGGGCAAGGTGGGAAAAAGGGATGGAGGAGGGCAGGGATGTTTCAGGTTTGGTCTAGCAGGGATCCCAAAACTACGACTCCTGGGCGGTATCCAGCCACATCCAACTCCGTCTATTCATGTATGTAAGTATATAGCTGCCTTGATGACAGAACAGAATACTGATAACAAAGACCCTGCTCTACAATGCCAAACATATTTACTAACCAGCCCTTAAGGAAATAGTCTGTCCCTGGGAAGAAGCCCGCCCTCCAAAACCTGAAGAAACCCCAGTTTTAGGAGGGGATTGGGATTTCAGCAGGGGAGGGGCATGACAAATTCGTATTTCAGACAGGCCGAGGTGGTTGCCATGGAGAGTGTGGCATGAGAGAAGGAGGGACAGGGCGCTAGAAGACCAGCAAGTGTCTTACTTCTCCAGGGTCTAAACCCCCTGTGCCAACAGGACCATGCCCCAGTCATCTTTATATCCCCTGCTGTGCCAAAACCTCCTTCACGGCTCCTACATTTTGCCAAGGAGTGAATATATGAGTGAATGGCCCAGAGAAGACGAGAGGGTGTAGTGCACAGGAAAGCGTATTTTGGCACTGAAAACAATAACAAACATTATGCTGACAACAGTAACAATAAAACAATTATATTTGGTTCTCTGTGCCAGTCTCTTCAGTAAGTACATTATTTACATTAGCGTGTTTCATCCTCTCAACAGCCCCGGGAAGTAGAAACCCAATCCCTCATTTAATAGATGATAAAACCCAAGGCCACACACAGTTTTTTTGATGTGTGAAGTCATCATGGTTTGAACTCAGACCTGCCTTTCTCTGAAGTTTATCTTCCTTCTTCTCAACTTTCCCAGGGCTGTGACAGGGGTCTCTCTTGGCTAGCACATGCGATGGGAAGACTAACACAGAAATGCCAGTTACGGGGCATGGGAAGCTGTTCTCATCACATCAGTGCTCAGAAAGCCAAATGAGGACTAACGAAAGCATCCACAGGACAAAGCCCTCAACATCCCAATGGATGCCCGTGTAGCTCAGGCATTTTGCCTCAGCAACACAAACCTTCACGCTAGTATCACAGGTCACCAGGGGAGGGGAGATAGAGTCTGGCATGACAGGAACACTTAGAAAGCTGCTTGTGAGTAGGTCATGTCAATTACACTGCACAAGTTCCCCCCCCCCCCCGCTGTGACTCACGGCGGGGCTGACAGCTTGCTCACTTCCACACATCTCTATCATTCAACAGTTTACAGGTTAAAGGGACCCAATTCCCTCTCCTCCACGCCCCTCTGAAGAATCCCTCTTGTCCCTTCTCCTTTTATGATTTGTCTTGGGCTGATGAGCCATTTGTCCCAAGAACCCCCCAAGAACATTTCTGGGAACACAGTTGTTTCCAGGAGCTGATTGTCTCAATAGCAACCCTGGAAAAGTGAAGATTACTGTCAAGTTAGCTTCTGGTGCAGAACGAGTTTTTGATTAACTGTGGCTTCCCTCACACCCCACTGGCCACCCAGGAGGCCCCCAGCAGGCTGATGAACACCTTTAAAACCTAATGTTCTATTTCTACCCATCTTTGTCTAATTCTTTCTTTTAGTGTGTCTTCTCTTGCTGATAATTGGATTTTTCCAAGGAAATTGACCAAGCACGTTCTTCACTATCAGTTTATGGTTACTGCAATATTCTGACCCATAAAGCTTCTGTGAATAACCCTGTAAAACCTCAGACAGAACCTTTATGTAGAGATAAACTGCAAGTTGTCCCTGGAAGACAATATAATTGTATCTTACAGGGAGGCCCTGAAAGCTACTGTCAAAAAGCTTTCCCATGTAGAGCTGTATGTTTCCTCCTGTCATTGTACATAACTATCTGTGTTCTTAACCAGCACCAGTATCTTCCACACTGCATCCTATTTCATGCTACCTGTCAAATACTGGATATTCTGCCCTTCTACCTACTTTGTGATTTGTGTGAAATCCTCCCAGGCAAAAGCAGCCTCACAGAACTGGTACTTCATACCATTGCCTGAGGAATTCTGAGCTACAGAAAAAGAGCTCCAAATTACTTACAAAGCAGAAGATGCTTCTGCTTTCCTGGTCTTAAATGTGCAGTTCAGAGACTGGATCAATGAATAAAATATTTGGTCACAGGTAACAGAACACTTGACCTATAGTGGTTTAAATAAAAAAGGTTTACTTTTCATACATATTGAGAAGTCCAGAATTGATGACGTCTACACACACACCTCTTTGGTTCTTATGGTCTTGACCTCATAGTCACAAAATGGCTGCTGTGTCCGTGGACATGTAGCTGCATGGTCATTTCCCTTGTCCTAGACAGTACCTAGGAAGTCCTGTGCCTCATATAATAGGCACACAGAATAGGTTTAATTTAACCCCTACCCATAAATTGAAATGTCAATTTCTGCTTGAATTTTATTTTCCAGCTTTAAAGCCTGATAAATCTTTGAAGTAAAATGCATGGTTGAAATAGTAAAAATAAATGGGAAACAATTTTCATGCTTATAAAAATATAGAGTAATCAAATAAATTCTGAGATATTCAGCCAAGGGAATATTATGCAATAGTGTAAAAGAATGAATAGCAGTATAGAAAGTTGTTCATCTTTTTGCAAAGAAAAAGAAAAGCAAATTGCCAAGTATACTATACATGTATATATTAAATAGATTTGTAAAGGTCTAGAAAGGAAACACTAAAGTATCATCAGTTGTTACCACTGAGAATTGGAGGCAGAAATTGTTTTTCTTTTTTTTTTTTAATTTTATTTATTTATTTATTTGAGATAGAGGGAGAGTGAGTGAGAGAGAGTGAGAGGGCATAAGCAGGGGGAGTGGCAGAGGAAGAGGGAGAAGCAGACTCTCCACTGAGCAGGGAGCCTGATGCGGGGCTTGATCCCAGGACCCTGGGATCATGACCTGAGCCAAAGGCAGATGCTTAACTGACTGAGACACCCAGATGCCCCAGAAATTCAGTTTTTCATTATTTTTATATTGTTTCTTTGCTTTTTTAAAGATTTATTTATTTGAGAGAGATAGAGTGTGAACGTGAACAAGTTGGGGGAGAGTGGCAGAGGAAGAGGGAGGAAGAGAGGAAGAGAATCTCAAATAGATTCCCCACTGAGCACGGAGCCCAACATGGGGCTCATCCCATGACCCTGAGATAGACCTGAGCTGAAATCAAAAGTCTGTTGCTTAACTGACTGAACCACCCAGGTGCCCTTCATTATTTTTGTATTGTTTCAATTTCTGCCAATAAGCGTGTATAACTTTTGTAACTAAAAAAAGATTTTATTAAAATTGCAAATTTAGACAACCTCTGAGTAACCTGAGCAAAGTAATTTGAGCCTATCATTAGATGGTGGTGCTGTTTTTAACTTTCATTTGGATGAAGAAAAATATAAAATCAAGAAAGTCCCACTCCCTTCTGGAACTGTCTTCAATAATACCTTCAAATTATTTACATTTTCAGAGGATGTAAATGGAATAATATTTTTGACCTGCTTAGTTATTAAAATATTTTGGCAAAGTCACTCTCTAGATCAAGGTAAAAATATTTCAAAATACGCCATGTGAACATAGGGCCCAAGTATACTTCCATCATCAGTTGAGTTAAAAAGTGCAACTTATCTTTCATCAGATTCAGTGATGGCAATTATTTTTAAAGGAATCAACTCTAATTCTCTCATATCTGTCATAATGGAATAATGAGAAAAAATAAAAATTCAGCAGAGCCTCTCACCCAGAACTGACACCATTTCTCTGACACCTGATGAGAGTCTTTTGAATTAATTTCTTGCTTATTGTAGTGTTTTTGAACTTGACATTTTTCTGTGATATGGACTTCCTGAACTTTTTAACCTATCATAACCATCTCTACAGCATTGAAGAAAATCACTGATGATAAATATCTTAACTGCATACTTCTGCTTGACAAGAAAATTAAAGCAAGATATGCCCAGGGAACACAGCTTTCATTTTGTAGTTCGATAACATGTTTTGAATATGTTGGCATGAACTATCCTTTGCCAGAAGACATACTTTCATGATAATATAGAATGACTAGATTTTTTTTCTTAAACGGAAGATAAGTCACAACCTGTAAACCCCATTTTTAAAAAAGAGTCTGCTTTGATACTATATTCAGAAAATAAAAGTCAAGTTGGGATTCTATCCCAGTTGAATTCAGAATATTTGACATCTCTTCCTTAAAATTTAAACATTTCGTGACCTAGAGCTGTATTTATATCCCTAAAGCAAATTAGAATATCAGATTATTTTGGAAAAAAAATACTGAACCATAACCAATTGGCTACACTCAATTAATTCTTTTTACTAGACTGCATGGCTCCTTACAAAAGAAGTTTCTCTCATTCCTTCTCCTTTATTTTTATATTTTTTTCTGGCTCTTGGCTATTTTTTTTTTTAAAGTCTCTCTCTCTTTTTAACTTTATTTTTTCAGTGTTCCAAGATTCATTGTTTATGGATCACACCGAGTGCTCCATGCATAGGTGCTCTCCTTAATACTCACCACCAGGCTTACCGAACCTCCCACCCATTCCTCTCCTTAAAAAAAAAAAAAAAAAAAAAATTGTGTTGTAAATTCAGCTTCTCCTTAATGAAAGACAAGCACAGAATCCCACGAAAAGAACAGCAGTTGACTTTTTTTTTTTTTTGCTTATTTTTGTATTTTTTTTGTGCTTTGTAGCTATATTAAATAAAACCTAGGGCTTACCAAATGCAAGCCATGCGTAAAAACAGGCATCATATTGAGCTCATGATTTCATGAGCTCAGAATTATTCTTAGAACTGTTGTCAGAAGAATTCTGAAATATGCAAATAATTGTATATAGAGATTTAAAGGCCTTCCCCATGTTCTACTTCCTTTGAACACCTCACTGGCCAGTTGCATCTCTAAACTGTTCATACTTTGAAACATTCATACACTTGTTGATCATTCTGATTTTTTGGCCATTTGATTTCTGGGTCAGAACCTCTGAACCTCTCAAACATGAAGCATGGTCATCAAATCAACTGTGTCGTAAGAGACAACTTGCCACGATGTATTATTTTGATTACACAATGGAGAAAAAGAGCAAACCTTAAACAGGCAGGTAAAAGCATATTATTCATATTGAAAAATACTCAAAATAGTAGAGTAGAAGTTCTATAGGAGTAGTTTGAAGTAGATTCTAAAATAATATTTTCTGATTATACCTTAAATCATGATAAGAACACAGATGTTTTTACTTAGTGAGACTCTGTGACCAGCAGTGCGCTGGGTGCTTTAGAGACATTGTTATCTCTGAAATCTCATCACTCTGGGAGGTAGATGCCATCATCATCCCCATTTCAGAGTTAGGTAAACTAAGGCTTAGAGGGGTTAAGGTATTTGTCCAAGACCACTCAGATAGGGAATGACAGTTTGAATCCATACTAAAAGAAACAACCAAAATTAAAAATCTAATTGGTCACCGTTATAGGATATTAGTGAACAAATCCATTATTTTAAAAACTAGTAACTGAAAGGGAAGAATCAGTCATTTATCTTACATTTTCTTTATGAGTGCTATTTGTAAGTGACTAAACAGTAGAAGAGAGGAAATTTCCCATTTATAAAACTATTCCTCTAATAATGGAGAAGGAATGATAGAATTGGAATATCACCATTTTGCAATTTATTATGGACTGAATGTTTGCATCCCGCCCAAATTCGTATGTTGACGCCTGAATTTCCAGTGTGGCTGTATTTGAAGATGTCAACTCTAAGGAAGTAATTAAGGTTAAGTCCTAAGGGTAGGGCCCTGATCCAGTAGGACTGGTATCCTTGTAAGAGGAAACACCAAAGCTTCCTGCTTCACTGTCTCTTTCCCTGCAGACACACTCACCAAGGAAAGGCTATGGGAACACACAGTAAGTAAACCTACAAGTCAAAACAGGAGGCCTCAGAATGAAATCTATCTTACCAGCACCTTGACTTTGGGCTTGTCAGCCTCCAGAACCGTCAGAAATAAATTTCTGTTATTTACGCCACCCAGGTTCTGGTGCTTTGCTATGGCAGTCTGAGTTCAGACATGACCCTTCATGAGTTAATATATGTAAGCACAGATGACTGATAACACAAAAAGAGACACAATCAGATATTATGTGCCTTAGTCTAATAGAAAAAGACCTCACCAACTGTGACGTATTCTTGGCAAGAAGAAATCAATCAATCAATCATTCATTCACACTCTGAATTTCAGCGAGCCTCTATTCCCAAGTGCCAATTTACAAAACAGTATAGAAGGGACAGGAACATGTAAAATGACACCATAGGGACTAACCCAGTAAAATCCAGACCCTGAGAAACTCTCCAAGGGAGAACACCTTGTTTGTTCAAGAACAACAATAACAAACAACAAAAATGGACAGCATGCATGAAAGAAAGATTGGAGGGGGAGGCTGAGAGAGAGGAACTTATAGATTAAAAAGGTTTTAAGAGATATATCAATCCAATGATGGATTTTAAAAACATCCAGATTTAAGGAAACCATAAAAAATCATGAAATTAAATGAGACTTTTGGGAATTTGTAGATATTTAATGATATTGATTTACTGGTAAAATGTGAGATACAGTATTGTGGTGCTTTTGTATTCAACTACTTTGAGTGATACATACCAATTTATTTATGAGAAAACTGATAGGATACATGGGAAAAAGGTATAACAAGAGGAGCATAAAAAGGAAGAACCCTGGCTATGAGTTGATTATTGTTGGAAGTAAGTGATGAGTAAACAGAGGCTCATTAAATTATTCCCTGTTTTTATGTCTGAAAATTTCCATTATTCGAAGTTTTTAACAACTGAGATCATATTATAAATGAACCTAGATGTGAATGTACATATATAGACAAAATTCAATAGTTTTTTAATTTAATATATGTAAACGGTTTTCATGTTTTCTTTTTCAAAGATATTCAAAAACAATCTTAATCAAAATTCCTGAGAGGAATGCTTTTTACAGTGAGGAAGTCTCACTCTGTTCTATTATTATAATGCTGCAGGACTTAGAAGAAAATATATTCTATTTTTTAACAAAATTTTCTTTCTCAATAATCTTTTATTGATTGTGCTAAGAGCCCATTTAGTTCTGCCTCATTATGAAAGAGCAGCTTTTTCTCATTATGTTTTAATGAGATGAAAGATCACCGTAGCCTAAAGGACTATACATGCCATGTAAAGGACATCGTTTCCTAGGCAATAAGACAAAAATCCCCACCATCATTCAATAACGTCTTTCTGCTGATTAAATTCAAGAGGTAATAAAATATATCAAATTACTTAATATTTAATATATTGGTTTTCATTTCTGAGTACTAACATTGTTGAGTGGAGTTCATATAGACCGAACTGCTAGGCAGAGACATAAATATTACCGCATCCACTTTTTGCATCCCTGCAAAAGGGACTGCAGATTGGAGCCATACCGTGATTCCGTAACTAAAAGAGCAAGTGACCTTTCCTAAAAAATGTAGTTTCTGGCTCCCGGATTATATTTAGAGCACCTTCTAACACATTGAGCAAGGTTAAAATGCTATCAGAGAGCTGTTGTATTTGTTCATGGGAATTAAGTCATGCAAAAACACAGTGACATAATTCTAAAAGGTGGGAACTGCATGAGCTGGAGAATCGTGCAAGTTCTTTGATGAATGTGAATAAAGATCAACATGACAAAATTGTCATCAGGGTAGGCGCGATGCGTAGCTCATAGCAGGTATTTAATATTAATTTGTTGAGCAGATGAAAATACATCCCAGGGTTGTATTTTGAGGTTCTCCCTCTAAACAGGGAAGAATCCACAACTTTATTTCCAAGTATTTGGGAGGGCAGGTGATTCAAAGTGATTCAAGTAAGAGTCTAAAAGGAGGTAAGCAGAACTAGAAGTTAGAAGAAAAGGTATCCATATGAAATTTGAAATCATGTAAGGGAAAAAGGCAGAAACAATATGATAAAAGTAGATAAGAGTTACAATATTTGAATGGCAACATTCCAGGAAGTGACATCATCTTGGAAGTTGGAATAAGATGAACTTGTTTTGGGGGATATTTGATAGTGGTCATCTAGGAAAGTCCTGCTGGGTTGATATGGGGACTATCTGTGGGTTGCTGTTTTACCTCAGTTTACTCTTTGGGAAGTTGTTGAAGGCTATAAGCTTCCTTCATAGAAAAATTCTCATCACTAATATATTTAAAAATTATCACACAGATGCTGTAGATTCAAAGACGCTTTGAGGCTCTCTAATAGGACACATTCAGCTATCCAAGAACTTCAGACTAAGACTCAACTGTCCTGAAAGAGAAGAACAACTTATCAGAACTACAGCTGGTGGTAGACCATTTATGCCTCCTACTAGGACATGTGCCTCATATGTATTCCTCAGTTACTTTTCAGGCCACCACTCTCTCTAAGGCACTTTCCAGTCTACCCCTCCCCCTCCAACTTAGATTCCTGATCCCACTCCTTCCAGTTGTCTTCAGTACTTAATCGTAAATCAATTCCTTTAGAATTATGTCCCTATCTAATTCCTTTTTTGTTATTTCCATGTGTACTGGAAATTTGTCAAACGTGAAATCCAGATCTAGATTTTAAAGCCAGATCTGGCTCTTCTTTTACAAGGGGGCTAACTTGAATGGAAATCACTTCACTGAAAGGGTAAACTATAAAATGCTCCACAGCAAAATAGAAAGCCAGTGACTTTATCTTGTTCCCTCAATCGCAGAAGAAAGCGACAGAATCCTCTCAATCACTGCATGTGGCATTGAGTTAATTTCCAATGGAATAAACTGGTCTCTTGTGGAATGTGATTAATGGTGGCCATTGTGGCTAGACTTGTGTCTGCCAGAGCAGAGGAGCCCAACAAGAATAGTGAGCTGGACCTGCGCTCATTTCTCTGATGGCCATGGTTGCCAGAGAAATGCTCATTTCTCTGATGGCCCATTTCCCCTTCTAGGAAACCAAACACACAGCCTAGAGACTGATTTGAGACAATCGGAAACTTACAGTGTTTTGACTTCCTTAGCAGAGATTGGTTGGAAATGCATATTTTAATAGATGCACACTGAAGTATGCAAAGGATAATTTTCCAGTCTAATGTTTTCATCTCTTCCCAATAATAATAGATGTGAGAGGATATCATCATTTGAGAGAGATAAGTCTCAGCTCATTTTATATCAATGCACAATTTAGGAAAGGCATCTTCTATGACCTCTGTTATCAACAACTCTAGGAAGCCGGTCCCCTATGATCTGGGAATAAAGTGTAATGCAGTAACCTAAATTAAAGGTTAATGAGTATAAATTCACATCATGGAATTCAAGGTTTTATTTGATATATGGTTCTTCCCAGAAGAGTCTATTAGCTAATGCAACTTTATCAGAGGTATGTGAACTATCTCCTTAAAGTTAAAAAAAAGATCATCTTCTATATGTAAATATTTATTAACTGCTTACTGAGTGCCAGGTGTGTCAATGCTGGTGATAGATAAATAGATACAGATAGATAGATGATGGATAGATAGATAGATAGATAGATAGACTGATGCCATTCACTTGGAGCTTAAACTATGGTGGGAACAATAAGCAATAAATGAATAAACAAATACAAAATTGTGATAAAGGAGATAAAAGTACAAGCCAGTACAGTGATAGATAATAACAGTGGGGATTTCTGAGATAAGGTAGACACGAAAGTCTTCTTTAAGGAGGCAACACTCAACCCCAAAAGACTGAAAAGGAGCTAGTGCAGGGAACATTTAGAGATGGATAAAGGGACAATCCCAGGCCGAAGATTCTGAGAAAGGCAACAACTTGGCCTGTTTGAAGAAATGAAAAGAAGCTCTTGTGGCTGCAATGGGCAACGAGAGGAATGGCATAAGTTGAAACTTGAGGCAGGATCAGGCAAGTCCTCTTAAGGAGTCCGGATTTACTCCATGAAATCTGTTTGTTACTTATTTATGAATCACATCACAGTAATTATTAGTAATAAAACATTCATAATCAAAAGAATAATTAATCCATGCCAGACCTGAGTAAAGTGCTTTACAGGCATTTTCTGAAATGGTCATTCTGACAAGACTGCAAGACAGATGCTACCCTGGTTCTACACTAGGGCAACTGAGAGTCCTAACATGGTAACTTCTCTAAATCATACAGTGAGTAAGTGGTAAAGCCAGGAGTTGAACCCTAGGCTGTCTAACTTGAATTCTCAGCCAAATCTGGAGACATCCTCTTTTTCTTGAATCTCATCCATGCCTTAAAGCATTTGAAGACAAGCAGAACCTGCCTTTGGATTAGAACTTAGAGGAACCTGAGCTCCTTTTGATCTCATTCAGACTTACTATTGTATTTGGCAGATGCTGAAATGAAATCTGAAATCGTTATAGAACCAGTGGTCTCGGGGGAAAGGGTTAGAAGCTGTGTTTTGACACAAGTCCAGAAAAAGGCCAGAACAAAGATGTAAGAAGCCAACAGACTTGCTCAAGTGAAAGGAGGAAGCTCTTACATTTATTTGGCTTTTATTGGTTGATATGTTTCTGTGCCTTGGAAAGGACTGATAGACAAATGCCAGAGGGACGTGGAAAGAGCTGGGTAATGTAGAGATTGCTTCATAGGAAGTAGGTCTCCTTAATGGTTATGATTATTTTGTTGTTCTCAATTTCTTTTTTTTTTTTTAAAGATTTTATTTATTTATTTGTCAGAGAGAGAGATTGGGAGAGAGAGAAAGCACAGGCAGACAGAATGGCAGGCAGAGGCAGAGGGAGAAGCAGGCTCCCTGCTGAGCAAGGAGCCCGATGCGGGACTCGATCCCAGGACGCCGGGATCATGACCTGAGCCGAAGGCAGCTGCTTAACCAACTGAGCCACCCAGGCGTCCCTTGTTCTCAATTTCTAAATGCTGCAAGTCCAGTGAGGCACCGGGAATGAAACAACAAATCCACTGTGACATTAGGATACTCGACTTAATGAGCATATAAAGGCTGTACTCCTTTTAGGGTGACTCTTTGAACCCCCGGGAATAGCCTCATTTGAGATAGACTCAACACATGGTACCTTTTTTCTGTCCCATGATCAGAGTCAAAACCCTGAAAGCCATCTTGAATTATTCTTTCTCTCATCTCATTCAGTCACCTCACTTTGCTGGTTCTGTATTCTTAATAATGGCCATAACTGTGTCCCCTTCTCTATTCATCTGCTACTATCTTTGCCCAGGCCACCACCATCTCTTGCCCAGGGTAATGGAGAAGTGTCCCAACAGCTGTACCTGCCTCTAGCCTTGTTGCAGGACATCCAGATTCTATTCTGCTGCAAGAGTGATCTTCCCAGAATGCAAGTTTTACTATGGGGCCTCCATTTCCCCACCTACCACCATTCAGTGACTCTCCATTGCCTACCACATAAAGTAACTAAAGTAACTTCCTTAGAACAGCATGCAAGACATGCCTTTAGGTCTTTGCCTTTCCAGCTTCATTTCTCATTGTCTTCAGTGAACAAGGAATTACTTAAAACTGCACTCCCCCACCAAAAAAATCTTGGTTATTCTTTGTCTATAAGCTCTATCTATGCTGCTGTCTTTCCTAGAGGGCCTTCCCCATCTTTGTCTTTTAGACTCAATCAAGTGTCCTTTCTTCATAGAGCCATTCTTATCCTTCCTTCACAAACCCATTCTTATATAACTTCATAATTTTGTGGTAGACAGAATAATGACCCTCCCCACAAAGATGCTTATGTACTAATCTCCTGCCATATGATTATCTTACATGGTAAAAGGAATTTTACAGATGCAATTAAATCAAAGACCCTGAGATGATGTTATCCTGGATCACCCTACTGGGTATTTACCCTAAAGAAACAAATGTAGTGATCCAATGATCCAAAGGGGCACATGCACCCAAATGTTTATAGCAGCAATGTCCACAATAGACAAACTATGGAAAGAACATAGATATCCATCAACAATGAATGGATAAAGAAGATGTGGTATATATATATATACACACACACATACATACATACAATGGAATACTATGTGGCCATCAAAAAACCCAAAATCTTGCCATTTGCGAAAACATGGATAGAATTAGAGGGTATTATGCTAAGCAAAATAAGTCAATCAGAGAAAGACAATTATCATATGATCTCTCTGGTATGAGGAATTTGAGGGCAGGGTGGGGAGTTATGGGTGGGTAGGGAGGGGAAAAAAATGAAACAGGATGGGACTGGGGAGGAAGACAAACCATAAGAGACTCCTAATCTCAGGAAACAAACTGAGGGTTGGTGAGGGGTTGGTGGGGAGGGATAGGGGGGGTGGGTTATGGACATTGGGGAGGGTATGTGCTATGGTGAGTGTTGTGAATTGTGTAAGACTGATGATTCACAGACCTGTACTCCTGAAGAAAATAATACATTATATGTGAAGGAAGGAAGGAAGGAAGGAAGGAAGGAAGGAAGAGAAAGAAAAAAGAAGGAGGCAGATAGCTCAGAGTCAGAGAAGGAGATGTGGTGACAAAAACAGATGGGGTAGGGGAGAGATTTAAAGATGGCTGAACAGGGTACTGGTTTGGAAGACGGAAGAAGGGGCCACAAGCCAAGGAATTTAAGTAGCCTCTAGAAATTGTAAAAAGCAAGGAAAAAGATTCTCCCCGAGAGTCTTCAGAAGGAATGCAGCCTTGCTGACACCTTGATTTTAGGAATTCTCACCTCCAGAACTAAGATAAACTTGTTACTTTAAGTTTTAAGTCACTAAGTTTGTGGCAATGTGTAGTAATTGTGACGAAAGTAAACTAGTATACATTCCTGTTTCTTCCTTCTGTCACAGGGGAAATTCATCCCTCTGTCTTCAAACTTCTACTAGAACCTCTATGCTTCATAATTTACATGCTTTCCTTTCCTAATCAAAATATTAGCTCTGGAGGGCAGGAGAAGTGTCTCATGCACATTTACACATGAGCACAGGGGTGGAACAGAGATAGCTATTTATTCATTCATTTACTTCTCTGTCCATTCACTCATTCAAATGGATGTTATTTATTGAATGTATAATATGCACCAGACACTGCTACACTCAGTAAATGCATTAAAGAGCATAAACAGAGGTCTTCTGTCTTCAAGGAACTTACGATTGGATGGAAGAGGTGGACATTAATTAAATAATCTCCAAAATAACTTGAGTTGACTGAAGGATATGTAGAGGTGGATGACGCGCCTGTCAGAGTAGGCAGAGGGAATGGAATATGTGAAGCTTCCAAGCGGAATGAAGCCATTCAGTCAGGGACATTTTTGGGAAGACATGATCTGGAGAGGCACACGGGGGCTAGATGCTTCATGGTCTTTTGGGTCTTGATAAGGATACTGACATTTAACCTAGCAACAGTGGGAATTTAATGGAACATTTTAAGCAGGGGAGCTGGATAAGAAGACTTGAATTTAGAAAAGAGCTCTCTCGTTGCTATGTGGAGAAGGGCGTGGAGGAAATGTGTGAGAAGAAGAGTAAAGAATAGCAGGACCTTTTATGGGAAGCTGCAATAGTCCAAGGGAGAGAGAGGAATAAGAGTGAAGATGGAGAGAAGTACACAGATTGAGGGATACTCTGGAGGCAACACTGTCAGGATTTAGATCTGAGTTTGATGTTAGTGGGTGAAGGAGGTGTCCAGGATGACTTTGTCGAATGAGAGAATATAACATTTTCCTATAGCTTGGCAGTAGAACTCATTCTGTCAGAATTAGGATGTTATAGAGTCCATGTAAAGAGCCCTGAATCAGTTCAGATCAGTTTAGGACCTGTATTTACATTCAGGTCCCTTAAGCATTAGGCTGTGTGATGTTGATAAATCACAGAGTTTCCTCTTCCTCAAATGACAGAAAAACAATCTTCTCAAAGGAGGTAATCAAATGAAGTTAGAGATTTAACTCAATATAATAACTTTTTGTTGATTATCTATTTTGCCCATACCATGTTTTATGAAATCTGGAAAATCCAAAAGGAAGATAGATGTGATGTGTTTCTTTATTTTGAGGTTAACAAACTTAGCTGGAGAGGACAACACTAGTGGACATGTGTATTAGGATCATGTTGACTAAGACATAATTGCAAAGCAAATTATATAGTGCTGGCTAAACATGAAACTGAACAACAGTGAAGTGAGAAATCATTGTGACCATTGCCTTTTGGCTACTGTATAGGAAGGAAGGTCTTAGTCCAAATGTGGTTAGAGTTTAAAAGGCAAAATAAATAAATAATTAAAAATTTTAAAAATGGAGAAAAACATAGTGTGAATAAAGAAACAGAAGCAGGAGCACCTGGGTGGCTCAGTGGGTTAAGCCTCTGCCTTCAGCTCAGGTCATGATCCCAGGGTCCTGGGATTGAGCCCCGCATCGGGCTCTCTGCTCAGCAGGGATCCTGCTTCTTTCTCTCTCTGCCTGCCTCTCTGCCTACTTGTGATCTCTGTCTGTCAGATAAATAAATAAAATCTTAAAAAAAAAAAACAGAAGCAATTAAGGAGTGTTTGGAGTGAGTGAAGTGTCTCATTTCACTGGATTGTGAAAATTCAAACTGGTAGATAGTGGAAGTAAATGTAGGCAGGTAAACCTGGGGCCAAATCAGAAAGTGGGGTGTGGCAGAGAAGCTTGATCTTGATGTAGTAAGATGTGAGGGAGCCACAGAAGTTTCCTAAGAGGAGAGAGAAGAGATAGGGGGAGACTAGTTAGGACAGAGTGTGCTGGATATTTTGGATGGAAGAACAAAAAGATCAGAGAGAAATCTGAGTGGTGTGGAGGAGAGACTAAGAGATACTTTGGAAGGATTCTCACAGAATTCGACAGTTTTGCCTATAAAGAAAGCGGAGAAAGGAGAGTGTGAAAGGACTACAGGGTTTTCAGTGAAGAGCCTGGGAAAGGGACAGTTTTAGTGCCAGAAATGGGTTATGAGAAAAGGGAGACAATAGGTAGGCCTGTTTTGAAGAGAACAAATTCAGATGAGATTGTGATGATCAAGTAAGCATATTCTGCAAGTGAGATAAGAAAACTGGATTCAAGATTTAAGGGACACGGTCATAAAATGATAGCTGAGTACTGGATAGATTGCAAAAATGGTTATAATTCTTTGCTTCTACTCCCATCAAAAAGTGGGGTCTCTTTCCCCAACCCTTGAATCTGCAATGACCTTATGACTTGCCTCAAGCAGTAGAATACGATAAAAAATGACTTTCTGTGAATATCAAGCCTCAGCCTTAAAAGGACTTGCAGCTTTCATGCTCACTCTTTAGGAACCTCAAGATTACCATGAGAACAAGCTAGCCTCCTCATTGATGAGAGAGAGAAGTTGTCCAGTCATCCGTATTTCCCAACTGGGAAATAGCCTACCCCCCACCTCAAAAAAAAAACAGAAAATGACCATAAATGCCATCATGACTGAGCCCGGTAAAGACGAGCAGACATACTACTGAGCTGAGCTCTGGCCAAATCGTTGATCTACAGAATCTTGAGCTGCATAAATAGTGTGGTTTCAAACCATTAAATTTTGGGGTAGTCTGTTACGCAACGAAACCTAACTGACACATAAACTCTGAGAGAGAGACAGAGGGAGAAGGAGAAAAAGAGAAAGAGGAGGGACGAGAGAAGAGAGACAAGCAGACGGCAGTGCTATCTATCTAAGTAAATCGCATAAATTTAGGGAAGAATCAACCTTGCAGATTTTACAAGATTTTATTAAAGCAACAATTCAACTACTTCATCATGTATCCAAAGCAAACAAAGGTTTAATGCCCGAAACACCCCGATTTTCACAAAAGGTGCATGCATAATTAGGAGCAGGAGACAAGGTAAGAAGAAAATTAATTGAGGGTTTGAAAAGAGAGAATGATTCATAAGAAGTGGGTTGACAATTCTACCATTGAGAGTGAACAAAGGCAAGAGGAACAAGTTAATATCAAATTTATCATGTCAGATGTTAGCAGTAACAATCAGAGCATCAGTCAGGAGTAAGGTAATTATATAAGCTTCCATTTGCCAGGCAGGAACCCAGTCAGGTTGTGGAGACTTCTACCTTCCTGGACAAATGCTTGCTAAATATTCAATGTGTCCTGAATATGGTTTGAGCTCTGTGGGCCTGTGTAGCTCTTCAGAGGACCTTTTCCTACCTTCTTAGGTAATACAAACTAGAACTTGCTCCACTGAGACTTCTGACCCTCTATAAAGTATGGGAATTTAATGACTTTCTTATTCTTCAGGTCCTTTTCACTTCTTCCTGTTTTCTACGTGATAAAGTCAGTTTCTTAGATGTTGAAGCACTTGAAGCTCACTTCAATCTTATTTTGACCTAATTTGTTTTAGCAGATGCAAGAAACATCACCAAAGAGCTCATTAAAATGTACCTTCTGTGCTTTTGGTGCTATGCTCATTGCTAAGTTCTTAGTGGTTATAAGTTTTAACGGGGAAAACAGTGACTTGTTAAGACCTTAAGGAAGAAAAATGAAATAATAACAAAGGGCCATTCTAAGTGGAAATATCAGTTCAATAGAATGGAGTTAGTAGAATAAAGAGCATAACTGATTGAAATTGAAAACTATCCTACAGCACTGAGGAATTCACCAGGAAGCTAATTCTCACCTTGAGAGAAGGAAAACAAGGGGGCTCTGAGCATGCATCATAGCCTCAGATAATCTGTGGAGACAGACTCTGAGGCATGTTAAAGAACACATTCTTAGCATGGAGAGTGATGACCTCATGTAGGGGACAAACATGCGAAGAAAGGTCCAGGTTTATAAGTGGTCCTACCTTAACACTCTGCCCCTGTGAGAGAGCCCAGGAGACCACACTGCAGAAGCCATTCTAGAATCTAGAGGTGGACTTCTGATCTCAGAGTTATGAGTTCAGGCGCCACAATGGGTGTAGAGATTACTAGAGTCTAGGGGTGAACATGGCTCCACTGGAGCCCAGTTGTGTTCTCATTGTGCTGGAAGAGTTCATAATTAGATCCAGCTCTGATGCTTTTTCTCTTTTATGTATTGTCTCTAACATTTTCATTATTAGATTGTATTGTTTGTGGACTAGTGGCATAATGAGGAGGGATGTTACATCTTTAAGGTACATTTGGACACTTAGCTGATAGAATTCATTAAGATATAATTTCAATTTTGAGTCAATAAGAATAAAATTGTTCCCATATTGAAATCAGAGGGTATTTAAAAAAAAAGAGATATTAGGAATAAAATGCTTTAAAAGCCCGTTCTAAACCTTAAGTAAAATTGGTTTGGAAAACTCTGTAACAGCCTAACAGGCTTTGTGTGTGTTTTAATATATATACAATTGTTTTGAAGCTGATGTTCCATGGCTCATAAATTCTATTTGCCAGTCTATTATTTATTCCACTTTCATCCTTAATACCATCATATTTAGACAATGGTAATAGTTTAAACCTAAAATAACTTTGACAAGTCCCCATAATGCAGAGCAATGACATCACACAGACCCATTCCTATCTTGGAACCTGATCCTTCTTTTATGAGGCTTTTAGGGATTAAATAAAGTGAGTTTCTCTCTTTCTCTTTATTAAATAAAAAAATTTAATTGATTAAAATTATTTAATTAAATAAAATTAAATAAAGTCAAATAAAGTGAGGTTGTATGGTAGAGTTCATGTTGAATTTGGGGAGAGAAAACCTAGGCTTGACTCTTCACATCACTACTTGCCCATACTAAATCTTTGGTCAATTGAAAATGAACTTTCTAAGCCACAGTTTACCTCACTTGATGGAAAACTCAATATACAGTTAATCTATTTGTTTCCTGGAGTTATTGTTATATCACATGGAATGATGCATTCAGTGCCATGAACCTACAATTGTCAGACATTCTGTGGGAAGATGGAAAGGTGGCCCCAGTGAGTCATCAAGACTTGAGTCCATTTAAATCCTTCAAATAGGGTGACTCCAGATTTTAAAGAAAACCTAGAGAGAAAATCTGAAAACTCACAAGGATGAAAAATAGTTATTTGTACTCCTAAAGCCTTGCTGTAGGCTTCTCTTAATAAATTTACTGTGTAGGGGTGCCTGGGTGGCTCAGCTGATTAAGCAATTGCCTTTGGCTCAGGTCAAGATCCTGGTCCCAGGATTGAGTCCCATATAGGGCTCCCTGATCAGCAGGGAGTCTCCGTCTCCCTCTGACCCACCTATCATGCTCTCTCTCTCTCATTCTCTTTCTCTCAAATAAATAAATAAAACCTTTAAAAAATAAATTTACTGTTTAATTTAATTTATAAAACTATGGGTTTGAAGGGCACCTGGGTGGCTCAGTGGGTTAAACCTCTGCCTTAGGCTCAGGTCATGACCCCAGTGCCCTGGGATCAAGCCCCGCATTGGGCTCTCTGCTCAGCAGGGAGCCTGCTTCCCCCTCTCTCTCTGCCTGCCTCTCTGCCTACTTGTGATCTCTGTCTGTCAAATAAATAAATAAAATCTTTAAAAAATATGGGTTTGAAAAAATTATTCTCCTCCACTGGATTGCTATTTCTCCATAGCTCTTACCGTGATCTAACATTTTTTATTATTTGTTTTTTGCCCCCCATCTCCAACTCTCTGAGTAACATATAACACTCCTGCATTTCTAGTGACTGGGAAAGTTCCATGCATTTAGTAGAATCTTAAATAATATGTGTTGAATGACCAAATAAATGAATGAAATGATAACATGCTAAATTAAACATCACTTCTAAAATTTTCAAAGTAGGTTTCTATTTATAGTAACCAAACTATAATTTCATAATTATGTTATGATATTATAAATAATCTGAGAGCAACTTTGTGAAATTTTATTTTGTTTAACAACCAACAATAACTCTTAATGACTTATTTAGTTTGATACTACGTGTCACATGCTTATAAATACTATCAAAGACCACACAACAGACCCTCCTTCCCCCGTGGTGAAAATTCTTTCCCAACTTCATAGATGAGAAAACTGGGATTCAAGAAATGGAAATCACTGGATGAAAAGTCACACAGCTAGTGGGGAAAGGGAGCCAGAATCTGAACCCAAGGTTTGGATAGATTCAAAGTACACATTCCACACCGATAGTTCCTCCCAAAAAAAGGATTAATTAAAGGTAAAAGTTAAATGTGATTTACTGTTTGTCTGATAATGTCTTTATTGCATCCTTGTTCTGGATAAATACCATAAGAGGAATCTTCAATTCTAACCTGACAGTCATTTTCTCCTAGTGTTTAAAGACATTACACTATATTTTGGCATTTATTGCTGCTCTGAGAAGTCTACTTTGAATCTAAACATCATTTATAATAAAGTCCCCAGGTGATTCTGATATAAATGGTCCATGGACGGACCACACCAGGAGAAAAAGATTCTGGAAGTTAAAGAGACTCAGAGTTTCTACAGAATCTTCTTTCCCAACAGTTCCAATTCTTCTGGCAGGGGGTGGTGGGGATGTGATGCCATCCATGAGGAGGGTTGAGGTCATCCCCACTGAAGAGGCAGAGCAAGGAAAATCTGGGCAGCTCCAACAACTGGTCATTTGGCATCAAAACCAGAGCTAGAAGCCCAATCTTTTAATTTATTTTACAGATGAGTTTCTAAAACTTAACTGGGCATGTAAATTCAGCCAGAGTTCACCTAAATGTAGAATCTGATACTCAGTAGATCTGGGGTGGAACCCAATCTTCTCCACATCCAAGAAGCTCCCAGGCCATGCTGCTGGTCTGTCTACCCTTGCACTATGCTTAAAGGCTAAGGATTCCAAATTCCTAGGCCCCCCAAGTTCCATTTCACTTCAACAAGGGTCATAGCTCTTCCTACTCAGATACACATTAAAAGGAGCCTCTTTCCTCCCATTTTACCAAATTTTCCAGGATATGCACCAAATGAGGAGTGTCTTAATCACCTTTTTCCAGGTTAACCTAGTGTGTAAGAGCCCAGGCTCAGGTCTCAGAATCACCACTTATGAAATGTGTGACCTTGGGCAAGTGACTCAGGCTCTACATGTCTCCTTTTTTCCATCCTTAAAATAATAATAGTGATTCCTCATCATGCTTCTGTGGTAGTTTTGACTCTCTGAGGTGGAGAGAACAGTGCTGGGAATGCAGCAAGTCCTGCCTAAGTGTCAGCTCCATGGTCTTTTATCATGTTGTCCTATTGTGTGACCCTCATTCAATATCCCTAGACTTATGAAAGGAGCCCATGTCCTTCAGGATTTTATGGGCTCTAATCCTTCCTCCTTTTAACTCCCTCAAAGAGTCGCTATGATTAAGTGAATTAATATGCATAAAACACTTGGAGTTGTGCCTGTCACGTAATTAGTACCCAAAGATGGCTTAGCTTTTAGCACTTACTACAATGGTAATTAAATCACTTTAGAGGGATTTTTAAAATGACTCTCCTCCATTAGACTGTAAATCTTGGGAGAGTAGGGTCTACATCTGTTTTAGTCACCTCTGTATCCCAATTTTTTTAAAGATTTTTTAAGTGATCTCTACACCCAACATGAGACTCCGACCCATGACCCCAAGATTAAGAGTTGCATGTTGCTGGGGCACCTTGGTGGCTCAGTTGGTTAAGCACCTGCCTTCAGCTCAGGTTATGATTTCAGGGTTCTGGGATGGAGCCCCATGTCAGGCTCCCTGCTAGCAGGGAGTCTGCTTCTACCTCTTCCTTCCAGCTTGTTCTCTCTCTCTCTCTCTCTCTCACAAATAAATAAAAATAAATCCTTTAAAGAAAAAAAAAAAAGAGTTGAATGTTGTACCAACTGAGCCAGCTAGGTGCCTTTCTGTATCCCCAACTTTTAACACTGAGACTGACACACAATCACTGCTCAATAAATGCCGTAGATTGCTTAAATGAATAAATATATGAACAAGTGAATGAGCGAATCAGTAAAAAAAAAAAAAAATATCCTTGCCTTCCAGAAGCGATCCACAGGGAAAAAGTTTGAGAAAACACTCTCCTAGAAGGTAGAGGCACTGGGAGAAGGAGAAAAAAATTATCCTGGGGAACTGGTCTGGGGCAGGTTTGGAGTAAGTGTTTTCCAAATACCTCGGAGGATGAGGAGTTTATAAATGCCAGTGTGGAGTGAAAAAGTGAGCTGCGGGAAAGGAGTCTGGGGAAGATCTGCCAGCAGATAATGGTCTTGGGAGAAAAATACGAGCTAACCGAAGTTCCTGATCAGATGTGTCAGGAGGTGCTTTGAGGTAAATAAAATACGGGAAATGAGGAACCTTTGAATTTCCTGCATGGGGGGCTAACAAAGAACCCAGGGCAGGGGGGTTTCTGGGACCTTCGGTCCTCAGGGAGGAGAAAACCTGTATTTGTGAATTCTCCTGAGGCACTTCTGGGATCACACTGAGAGAGGAGAGGGTTGAAGTCACACAGTATTATAACATGACACACTGATATCAGAGGTCATGTCCACAACCTCTTCCACCCACTACAGCAAATGGGTTATGCCTGGACGGAAGGGGGTGAAAAGGTTCCAAAGGAGTAGAAAGGAAAATTCATGGGCTTTTTAAAAGATGAGCTCATAACAGGGAATTGCTTTACCCATATGGCATTTGGTTTTATTATAGTTATTCTTCAGTGATGACGCCATCTCTGCAATTTATAATATGGACATGAATCTCCCTTTGAGATGAAATTGCCCATCAAAGCATTTCCAGACAATTCTGGACACTTCCCATAACTGCAGTCATTTTCCTGGTAAACTGGGAAACACTTTCCCTACCTCATGTACTCATTAGGGCATGGACTGAAAACTGATAGCAGAATGGCCTTTGACTGCATAAGGAAGGAAAAGATGACAATGAGAATAGAGAGACACAACAGTGTTTAGGCCTGCATGGTCTCAACAAGGCTTTCCTATGGTGTCTCTGACAGCAATCCTCTCTACAACTCTAGGGAGAAGAAGCCTTATTTCCATTTTACAGATGAAGAGACTGAGGCACAGAACAGGCAAATGAATGGCCCAAAGGAGCAAAAGTGGCAGAGCCAGGATTCTGACTCATTTCCTTTCATTCCAACTCAGTTCTCCAAGGTAGTGCAGGCAGAAGTTCTCCCGATGGGCATTCTGCCAGAACAAAATGCTTAGAAAGTCTTTAATCTTGGCAAATGTGCCAAGGTATACCTACAGGTATACTTACAGATACCTTTAAACAAGGATATGGGCCCAGGTACAATATGAGCCCCTCTCCTGGGAAAGCCATGCATCTATTCAAGCTCAGGAGCCTGTGTGATGAGTGCCATGGCGAATTACCACCTGTCTTTCAGGTGTTCTCAATGTCTTTCACTCTTTTAAGGTCCATCAAGATACTCCATGCATCTGTAGCTTCTAATGAGGCTAGAAATATGGTTACATTCACCACGAAGATTCTTGAGTATACTCCATTAAAACCACTAGGAACCTATCTCAGGCACCTAAACATCTGGCAATAACCCAGAACATGCACATTTTCGGTATGTGCCAAAACCATAAACTGGGCTTTCTCCATTTGAAACGATTTTTCAGGTCATTTGTATGGAAGGACATTAAGCTTTGCTTTTGTCTTCCTTCTGCACCAAATTCACCATAAGATCTTAAGAAACTTCACTCACCTCCTGGGGCTTCAATTTTCAGACTTAAAGAAATTAAGTTTTAATATTTTACAGTCATCAGGAAGAGGTCAGACGTTTTGAGGGTGTCATCTTTTCCTGCTGGGATGCTGACTCATACAGTAGGTCCATCTGACTTCCAAAGCTGGGCTCTACCCATTCCACCAGACTGATCTCTAGGGCTTCCTCTGCAATGTATCACTCTGTATTCCCTGAACTACCAGGGGAATTCTAAGAGTGTATATGGACTGTCCCAAACTTCCCAGCTAATAAATATTGAGTAAGGAGTCAAGTCTTGGGCTTTCCATCCACTACAATACTGCATTTATTTCCAACATAGCCTCAAAGAGAAAAAGGCGTGCTTTAAATATACTTACCTTTTTTTTTTCTATTAAATGTTATAATTCTTCAGAAAAACACTGATTTTTAGTCAGTGTATGTGAGTGTGAATCCAGGTTCTAGTCATCATTAATTGCATATAGCCATTCTAAATGTCCATTTTTTCATCTGTTCAAACTTTATAATATTCTAACACTGCCTCATTTGTTGATTGCTGGAATCAAATGAGACAATGTAAGCCAAGTGAATGTAGTAAAGTGTTATATAGAAGGGATAATAATAGTGAAAAAAAAAACATACAGCTATCTTTTTTGTCTTTGTTAGGCAAGTTATACAGAATGCATACAGAATCTTGGGGTGAACCATGCAGCAAAGCATCCGAAAGTAAGCAAAGTAGAAATGAAATGGGAAGTATTGATCAAAGCAGATGATGATCACTAACGATCACTAAGTTTCTTGCCTAATGATTCTAAACCAGAGGTTAATAGGCATTGTCTGGAGATAATTCTGATTGTCACAACTTGGTGGTAGTGGTGGTGGTGGTGGCGGGGGGGGGGGGGGGGGGGGGGGGGTGGAGGGGGGGTTGTTACTGACATCTAGTGGATAGGGGCCAGGCCTGATGCTAAACATTCCGCAGTGCATAAAAGAACCCCCCACATCAATGAATTATCTGGGCCAAAATGTTAATAGTGTTGAGGCTGAGAAATCCTGGCTTATTAGAATTTGTATGAGTTAAGAAACTAGTATATCTTGTTTATTCCTATGCCCTAGTATCTAGCACTGCCCTTGGCATAATGTAATGTGGACACCATCTATCTATCTATCTACTCATCTACTTACCTACATTTCTTGAGTAGATGGGTACCAGATAGAGAACCAGATAATGTAAGTTAAATCTAGTTCAGATAGTCATAGAAAATCTTAATTCTTCTAGGTTTCCTCTCAGTTTATGCTTCGTCTTCTTTTCTTTCCTGCCCTGTTGAAGCTTGCTCCCTTTCTCTCCACCTCTAACACTAAGCAAGAATGAGCACGACCTATCAAATCTGAGAATGTCTAGGAGCAAGAAATAATGCTTATAAGACACAAGCTTTGCATGAACTCTTCTAGCAACCCCCTTCAAACCATCCATATCAGCCACACAGTAATCACATCTATAAATAAATGGATTCATTCTTACTCCTTCTCTGAGCATGAACCGATAGGACCAAAAGCACATATTTCCTGCAAACATCTTGCTAAAACAGTTCAATTATGCTTTTAGGAAGACACATCCTGGGCCATGAAATAGAAACTAGGTTTAGCTGAGAAAATGGAAAATAAAAGGCATTTAATTCGGGGAGTACAAATATTATACATCTCCCATACCTAGCCTGGTGCCTGGTACACAGCAGGCATCCTTTAATATATGATGAATGAAAGGAAAGCCTGGTGAAATCAGTGTTCCAATTCTTCCCTCAAATCTTCTCCCAAATAATTTTTCAAAATTTTCAATTAAAAAAATTTTAAGTCTCAACCATCCAATTTGAATGCCTCAGGAAGGCAATTTGAAAGCCTTAGGTTTTGAAAAACGGTGTCCATTTTTCTCTGTTGTGGCAGCGATCCAAAACCAGATAGAGATATATGGGTTCATCACTGAGAGGTAGATGTCAATATGGTGACTTAAAAAGTCCTTGCAGTAATAATTCATATTGCATACAAATGTTTATAAGGCCATATTA
This sequence comes from Enhydra lutris kenyoni, assembly GCF_002288905.1. Taxonomy (NCBI): domain Eukaryota; kingdom Metazoa; phylum Chordata; class Mammalia; order Carnivora; family Mustelidae; genus Enhydra; species Enhydra lutris. The sequence continues at coordinate 20,361,753 of NW_019154094.1, read as the reverse complement.
TACCAGAAATAAAATAAGCCTGAAATATGCATCATATCTTTGCCAGAAAGTCTACACTGAGACAATGTGTGGTAATTTGGAAGGACTTAAAGATTCAGTAAGCAAGGCTAAAAGAGGTCACACAGGGACTATCAATAAAAACCTGGGTGCCTGGGTGGCTCAGTGGGTTAGGTCTCTGCCTTCAGCTCAGGTCGTGGTCTCAGGGTCCAGCCTGCTTCCCCCTCTCTCTGCCTGCCTCTCTGCCTACTTGTGATCTCTCTCTCTGTCAAATAAATAGATAAGACCTTAAAAAAAAAAAAAACAAACCTTTTGTGCCCAACACATCAGTCCCCCAAAGGACCATAAGGTCATGATTATCCAGTTATACTGGCCAACCCAAAGCTCCACAATGAAAGCTTGCCCTGTGCTGGGAATAAGCTTTCCAGAAACTGTACTGGAACGTGTTTCACGTTGCCCCCAGAATAATTTTCCATTAGTACTTTTGGCTAGAATCTGTGTTAAAAAAAAATGACCACTGTAAAATATATTAATTATGCAGATCCATTAGTCAGCAGAGTAGAAAGACTGAGGTGTTTCCATTTTCGACTCGTCCCAAATCTTTAAACATTTAAAGATACACTGATGACCAAGAACCTCTCTTAGAGGATTTAGCCCTTCATGTACTCGTATCAAAAGCTCAAATTCCTCATTGATTCCATTTTCTTACTCTAGTACAGAACAGGACCACTGGCTCTGTTTGCACACTGGCTTAGAATGTTTGATGACAGAATCAAGACTACTCCAGACTCATTACGCCGTATACCAGCTGCTTTCTCCTTACTTAATAGATCATTGTTAAGCTCTTAATGATCAACATGTTTAGGTAGACAAATCATAGCCAGAGAAAAGACAGAAGGAAACATAGGCAAGATAAAGTACAATCTCTACTGCTATTTATTTTTAATTTGATCACCTCTGTGAAGAAAGCTGTATCTTGCAGGTGGAGACTGAAATACGACACACTTCATAAAACTGTCTTTAAGTTCAGTTTTAAGGAAGAGCCTATATTTGATGAGCACTGTGGCTGAGCACAACATATTTCGTTACAGTAAAAGTGCTCATTTGGTAGCTCTAATATATTTAGAATCCTCATAAATACTCTTGGAAAAAGCAGATTGATTTAAATGTCTTCATCCTGACAGACTCTAAATACCACACTTTCTGATTAAACCACCCAATTATTATTTTTTTAAGAGCAAGAAAAAGAAGTAATAGAGAATCAATAAGTTTCCAAGCTCGCCTCTGACAAAAATGACTAACATTTTGGAAACATTTTATTGTGTACTACCTGCTATATTCTTTTTAATTAATTGGGTGTCTACATGAGGGCAGGAGGTGGAGAGCTCAAAACCTATTGCTTATTAGACACAGCCAATCACACCGAGAAGTCAATATGGTACCAGCATCTCAAACTTTAACTCTTAGTCCTCCCATTTCGTGGTGGGTTGTTTTGTTTCTTTGTTCATTTTTTTAGATCCCTCTGCATTTTGGTGAAATATAGCAATGGTATTCTGCACTGGGTTCTATCTTCTCGTAACATTTCCATCACTCATAATCTGTTCTCTCTCACTGGAGAGAATAAAATGCAGCGTTTCACAGACTCACCTCATGACTAGTATACACGGCCTCCAATCCAAAAACTGCCAGTTGAAGAGAAATTTCAAACATATTGATTCTATGTCAGTGCATTTTTCCCCCTAGAAGACTCAACTGAATTTTATTGGCTTAAATGGATTTCAAACGGGAAGCTCAGTGCTCAGGTGCAAAAGAATGCATTTGGGGACTCTGGATTTCAACTTTGTCACGCTCCTCAGCATGGTTATCAGCAGCTGTGTTCATTTTTTAATGACACAGGTGGTAGAGACCCTTTGCAACATTCTACCTGAAGTGCCACCTCAGCTCTTTTCAGTAGCCAAAAGTGAAAGAAAATCATGCTGGGGTGAGTAAAAGGAAGCTGAGAATTCTACAAAGTTCTCCACAAATAAATCAATTCAGTTCAATTGCTTTTTACATTTGCATCAATGATGAACCAGACTTGAGATGTTGAGATTTTGAAGTTATTGTCCCATCTTTATTTTTACCCTACATTCAAAAGATGGAAAGTCAAAGGGATGGATCTCTTTTAATCAGTTAAAAGAGCTACCTTAATTTAGCCACTTCTGCATATATCTCTCTGTAGGCTGGCTCCCTTTCATCATGTCCACATCTTTCTAGATGCACAAGTTGAGTGGAAATAAAACACACATTCTCCAGTTTCAAACACATAATTAGCCTGGAGTCACAAAAGCACAGCCTGAGAAGAAGGAGGTTATGTCGTGTCAGAAGGGGGCAAAAGAGTAACAAAAATAAGGTGTCTTATTGTAAGTTCTGGGAAATCATCCCAGTCTAGGAGTTAACTGAAAATCGCATGGATGAGGCGAAGCCCTGACAGATGGGACAGATGAAAAAAAAAAGACTCTAGAAGTTTCATCATCATCACCATCATCACTGTATTGACTCAAGCAACTTACATACCTGCCCTACATCTCAGTTTTTGCATCTGTAGAATGGGGAGGTTGTGTTATGTCCCTCGTGGGATGGCAGTGAAGATTAAATAAGCTATTTTAAATGCTCAGCACAGTTAAGCAGACAGTGAAAGACACGGTTGCATTCTTCATTTTGCTAAAAAGAATAAATGACCTAATTGTGACATAAAAATTCCCTGTACTATTTTCCCCATTGTGGCACAGATTTTTATTCCTTGGAATAGACTACAACAGTTTTTTGGCGATGGCCTTCTGGACTTTTCTGAAGTGATGCTTTTAAAGACCGGGCACACTGACCCTATGTCAAACTAAAGATACTGACCTCATTAAGATACAGATGCCCCATTGCCCTTCCTATGTCAGTGAATCCAAGCACGCTTGGAGCCTTAACACTTTTGTAAACTGGCCACCTGGAGGAAAAGACAGATGCTTTTACCCTCAGGGTGCTATCCCCTCTCACATCTTCATTAATCTATGTTACTGAGCAGTTTCAGATGATGATAAAGTCTGCTTTCTGGTAACAATGTTGGACATAACCTGTTCTAAAGCCATGTAAGGAGAAGAATGACAAAAGGCATTAGGGATGTTGAGGAAGAGAGTATGGCTGAGAGATGTTCAATGCTCTTGAGTTCATTCAGCAGTTAATACCGACAGCCCAAGGATAAAAGTTTTGTTTGTTTTTCAGTAAATGATCTGCTAAGGAACACTTGGTCCCAGTGAGGGTTTATGGCATGGAAAACTGTTATTAGCAACACTGTGACCCCAGTCACAGTGCAATATAAGTTCATGTGTGTTTGCAGGGTTTTTGAGGCTGAACTATGTTGGAGACTGCACTAGATTAATCAAAATTCAGAATTCTGTTTGTCAGAAAAGAGTAGCTTCATTCCAACATGCAAAGGGTGTGTGAGGGGCAGAACACCCCAAAGAAAGTAGAGGTGAGGATCAGAGAATTCCTAGACACTCAGGACTAGTTCCATGAATTGTCCTTAGATTATGCAGGATCTAAATAATTACTATACTGAAGATTCTATGCCTAAAAAGTCTAGGCATGCATGACATTTCCAACTTCACTTTCAAAATCTTTGAAAAATATATAGTCAGACCTCATCTTTCTTCTCATTCAAAGGTGCCTTGAACTTTCATTATAAATATATTCTAATTCATTTCACCATGAGAAAGTCTGTGCAGATCGGTCGATTGTGTAACATAAAGAGAAAATTAAAGCATCCGTTTGTTTCTGTTGGAACAATTACTTAATCATCTTATCATTTCTGCCTAGGGTAATTATATTAACAGAATTTCTCCCAGACTTCTCAATGAATAACAGAGAATCCAGACCTTCTACGACTCTCTGGAAACAAAAGAAAACAAAGCTAGCCAGGTAATACAACGGTGACCAGATAGTCATGTTGCACTAGTTTGAACTTAATAACAGCCACTTTGCTCTTGATCAGCTTTGGATACAGAAACATGAGAGCCAGGGCTGGGCATCTGACAGATGGTGGCACAAATACACAGTGCAAAGAAAGACAGAAGAGAAGCAACAGCCACTTGTGATTGCATTTTTTCACAGAACGTTAGAAATTTACTTTAATGACCTGAATACTTCTCAGAAATACAGTTCAATTAAAGGTTCACACGTACCCAATTTTACAGGGAAACTCGTCTCATTCATTCCACCTTTATAAGACCCTATGAAATTAGTACACCCCTTTCGGCACTGCATACATGTTTCATAGCTATTTATGGAGTTTAAGAAATTCTTGTTCTGACACTGATGGAGAAACTTTAATTAAAACGGTAAGCAGGTTGTAGCACAATGAATATACTTAGGACATTAAACACTCCAAAGGGGAAGGGTGGGGTAGAATGACATTACATTTTTATAAAGCAAAATATAAGTTTGCTTAAATAGTTTCCTTACTATGTTAAAAGAAAGCCGACACATCCTTTAACAGCTAAGGTAAGCATCACATTATCACACAGCACAGCCTCTTTGGCTTAAAAATATGAATATAAAAAAGCAAAGTAAAAAAAAAAAGATGTTACTACTAAAGATTTCAAAAATGATATTTGGAAAGAAAAGTGTGCAGCCTAAATGTACCTATGCAAATACACACACACACACACACACACACACACCTCCCCAGCCAGCAGTAAATCAAGAGAGATATAAAAACTTACCGGAGCAAATATCACCATACACATTTACAAAAGAATTGGTAATCCAAATTCCCTCTCCTGAAAGAAAATAGAGGTTGTCTCATACTAAAAATAAAGCTTCTCTGTCCACAGCACCAGCCACTTGTCCCTCTTTTTATGAAGCAAAGGAGGAGAACAAGAAAATCAATGAGGAGGGAAAGTGAGATTTATGCCAATCAGATGGCAGCCTCTGCCTTATTTGCAGAGAGATGGCAAAACGGTCATATTATTAGACAGTGACAACCCACAGCAGAAGTACAGCAACCTGATACTTCCCTCTGGTGAAAGGCTGCCTGCCTCGTGGGGAGGTGGTTACCATCATGGTGAGCTCCCACACTTGGCTCTTTGCTCACAACTGCAAGCACGGGGCTGCTGTGCGTAAGCAGGCTGCATCATGAAGACAGCACCATCTCCCCCTTTACTCCCGGAGCCCCCTCCTCCCTCAACATAGTGCTTAGAAACAACCTGGGAAACAAAAAAGAGCCGGGGTTTTGTGGGTTGGGGGTGTGGGTGGGAAGGGGTGGTTTTATAAAATCCTAATGAATAGATTTGCATAGATTAGGTAAATGTTTATATGTTTGTTAAAAAAAAATTGTCCTCATTTTTATGTAAATGTCTGGATGTTATGCATAGTGCCCATTTGGGACATTCACACACCACCAGTAAATAATCATGCAGGAGATGGTACAGGGAGACTTCTGGGGCTCTGGCAACTGGGGAAGGAATGGAATTACAACTTGGGTACTCGTTTGTTGCAGGAGCGTTACTGAAAGCCTTCTGCAAAATCATAAAACTGAAAAGGCTTCAGAGGTTTAACCATGATCTGGGGCTGCTTTTCCTATGAAGGACTTCTGCAGGAAGGAGATGAGCTTGGCTAGTTCAAGGGGCCAAAACCACGGCAGCCCGAGGCAACGTGTTTTGGGGGGAATTGGTATCAAATTCATGGAGAGGCTTCCCACAGCTTCCACGCTGTCCTCACAATGGGTTCCTGAGGGTGAATTCTCTCAGTGGTCTGTACCACAGCAATGGCCCAAGAGATCTCCATGCCTCTTCCCTTCCCGTTCTCCACTTCAGGACCCCAGTCAGTACAGGAATAGTGTTAGGTTGACTCAGATGACTCTGCTTTATCATTTGTGCAGTTGGTGACAGCCAGAGCCAAACTCACCTTGACTGGCCATGTTTTTTATTGGTAGATATTAATTCAGAATTTTCCAGAGTCTTTCTCTGGGTTCCCCCACCCCTCTGTCTCTGTCTCTGTCTCTCACTCACACACACAGATGCACACACACCACCACCACCACCACACGGCATCCCATCATCATCATTACCACCACCTCCTGACTCCCTTTCTTCCTTCTCCATATACGGAGTAACAACTCAGTGGGCCAGGAAAAGCGGCGCACCCTGCCTTTGGGAGGTTGTAGGACAAAACAGACAAACAGACTAGCAAAACATGATGAGGCGTCTGGCAACCTGGGGTCCAGTCCTGGACCTCGACTTACCAGCCAAGTGACTTGGGAAGTCCCTTAAGATCGCTGAGCCTCGGTCTTCTGTAAAATGGGCATGCAAACACCTCATAGTGCTGTCACTGGAGAAGTGTGGGGAACAAACGAAAGATGGCTAAGGCAGCGCTTCCCGACCCACACCACACACAGAGGACCTGGGATAAGGGTCGTCCGGCTGCCTTTCTCCTCCGGCTTTGATCGGGTTCTTCCTTATACACAAGCCTTCGGGGGAACTTACGAATGCTTCAAATTGTGCACACCCCATGGCCCCTTTGAAATTCTGATAGGAACCTTCCACCCCCCTTACGCTCTCTGCCACCACCCCTCATCTGCCAATTGAAAAATCATTGCATTTCAATGAGGGAAGTTACTCAGGGGAGTAAATTAAGCAAGTGAACACAGTCGAAGCGGAACAAAAAAGGCTAAGAACCACCAGGCATTTAAGTTCACACCCAGCAAACATTTGTTGAATAAATGAATGAAAAACTGAGTGAAGGAGTAGCGTACCCATGCTGAAGGCCACAGCTCCTGCCAGGTAGCTGCTTGGTGAGCGGCGTTGGAGCAGAGCTGAGGAGGTCACAGTTCTAGCCACGCACCCATAGGGGAGAACAACACTTAATAGTTTTTTCAGGGTGGAGAGTGAGTCAGTCTCATCCCTTTTGAATATTAAGAGCCCCATTTCAAGTAAAGAAAGAAAAGTTTTGTCTTCCACATAATAATAGCGAACACTTCTGGAATATTTGTTCTGTGTCAGATACTCTTCTAAGTGATTTCCTTCCTTCCTTCTGTGTGTGTGTGTGTGTGTGTGTGTGTGTAAATGGATTACCTTAAGTGGGCATCACAAAACAGGAAGAGCTACTACTACTCATTCCAGAGAGGAAATCAAGACCCAGATTTAAGTAACCTGTTTGAAGGTACACAGTCAATAGTTGAGAAAGCCAAGATTTGAACCTAGTCAGATGGCAGACTCCAAGCTGTTAACTACTCCCGTCTAGTACTACATGATGATACCTACACTTTTATTTATTTAGCCTACAGGGTAGGAGAAATCCACATGTGGATACACAGACCCTGAAATAACTCCACGGCTCTTCTCACAATGTAAAGACCAGGAACCCTGGTGTAGACAGAAGGTTTACTGAGCTGACAAGTCCCAGGCCTAGGCTCTGCTGATCTTGTATGAACTTGGTCACCTTACTTAACACCCTGGGAGACAGAAGGCATGAGGCTCAGTCTTGGGATTGCTAGCGGTCTGCTCAATGACCCTGTGTGTCCCCTAATATGTCCATGCTTCAGTTTTTCCCATGTTTGAATTGAAGGGTTTCCACGGAATGATCTCAAAAGGCCTTCCTGGGTCCACTTTGACTAGATAAGGGCCTAAGACTAAAAATTCAATTCAAATCTGATGGCTGAGTTACCTTTTTCAGCCCCATATTTTGTGCCAAATAAAGTGTTAATATTCTCTACATCTTCCTTGCTACCGCCCTACCACTGAGGATCTCTCACGCGAACCAATGCAATAGACCCCCAACAGGTCATCCTTTTACTCTTATCCCTATGTATCATTCTCTGTGTATTATCCAGATTGAGCTGTTGAAAGTAAAAATTAAATCATATCAATCATCTGAGGAAAATTTCAATAGCTGTCCTGTAAACTTAAATAAAACTGAAAGTCTTCACTGTGGCTACAAAGCCTTTTGTGTCCTGAATCCTTTTTGTTTGGGATCTAATTCCAACCCTCTCCCTCCCTACTCATCAGTCACACTGGCCTTCTATGCCTTTGCACTTGTTATTCCTTCTGCCTAGAACATTCTCTCCTTAGTTCTTTGCCTACTATCTCTTCTTCTGACATTTACTTCTTCCCTGACCACCTATCCTAAAAAAAAAAATACCTCTCCCTTCCTAGCTACCCCCTTTCATACCCCCCCCCTTTTTTTTGGTCATTGGTATATGTGTATGCGATGTTTTGGTTTTTTTTTTAGGTACTTCTTTTTATTTTATTTTATTTATTTATTTGAGAGAAAGAGAGTGAGAGCATGAGAGGGGAGAAGGTCAGGGGAAGCAGACTGCCTGTGGAGCTGGGAGCCCGATGTAGGACTCGATCCTGGGATTCCGGGATCATGACCTGAGCCGAAGGCAGTTGCTTAACCAACTGAGCCACCCAGGTGCCCTTTTTGGGTACTTCTTATTGCTCTTGTTTATTTATTGTTTTATTGGTGATCTTTCTTCACTAGGGCGATAGCCTCTATGAAAGTAGGAAACTTCCTTTGCTCAGCACTGTAACCCTGGTGTTTGGCAAAGTATGGCACATAGTAGGTGTTCAATTGATTTCTGTTAGATAAATGTATAAATAAATCAACATGAGAACAAATTAGGCTGGAGACAGAGAGAAAGAAATCTAAGTTTATAAAAGAAGCGTATCGTTGGAAGGCAGGGCAGGTGAACAAGGATGACGGCTTCATTCATATTAATGGACATAGACTGTTTTTACTTCCTCCTTCAGGGAACACTCCTGAAAGGTTGCAGATTTCAGCCTCATATTGATTTAAGGGGAGATCGTGTCAAAGATAGGGGAGAGCTCCTGTTGTGAACCACGCTGATCAGATGTCTTAGAGAAACTTGGGTTTCCAGGGTTCAGTTCTCCAAGGCCCATACAGAGGAGCTGGTATTTTGATATTCGACTGTGCATTTTTCATTAGAGAGGAAGTAGTCCTATCAGCTGGCCAGTTAGACTGTCCTTACCGTTCAATTTTTCAGACAGTAGAGACAGTTGGCTACCACTCTCTAACATGCCGTTGGAACTGACAAAAATAAAGCCATATGCCATTACTTGATTGTTCTTATTTGAAAAGCAATGTTAACATTGTTGCTACTGCCTTAAAAATAACATTCATCCATTATTAGACTATTAAAAATAGACGTGCAGTGTTTTCTAAGTTAAGTATTTGTAGAGAAGGTTAAGTAGATTAAAATAATCTGTGAGTCTCTGAAAATCTCATTAGCAATGCTAATTTCCGATATGGTCCAATCTTTAACTCTGATCTTTCAACTGTGCATGGCCTTCAGATAGCTTCAAATAATTTTTTTTCCCCCCTTTGAACTGGAAATCTTGTCTCTCCTTTGGTGGACATACCTTCTGGTGCATGTAGCAATTCCTCTCCCTTGCAGGTTCTACTCCTAAACATCTGGCCTCTCATTAGGAGTCCTTTCAGGCCTGCCTGCTCTGGGGTAAGACAGTGGGAGATCTAGCTTTCTAAGCATTTAGCAAACACAGAGAGGAAAATTCCAGCACGATGAAGATCTCAACTTTGCTGTGGGGGAAGGGAGGTAATCAAAGACAAGAACTACTTTGGCCATATGAATAAAGGACCAAGGGAGTTAGCTAAGGTCCTTCCATTTTGCTTCCAAACAATTTCAACTCTTTCAACTACAGCAATGAGAGCACTTACAATCAATCCACTTAAGGAACAACCTTGACATCTTTAATGGTGCTTTCCCTGCTCGGACTGAGCACAACTCCTACCAGGGGTAAAATGCAATTTATTCTAATGCAAACAGGTATAAAGAGTCAGGGCAGAACTTTCTAAACCTCTTGTCTTTTATTTCCCTTGTAAGAGAAAAAGTATTTTTTCTCCAACGCTCTTTTCCTTTTCAAATGTCTAATGAAACAAAATAAAATCAGTGTCACTTGAACATATTTATTTATTAAATCATTAGCTTTCCTTACTAGAGTTCAAGGCTAGCTAAAAGAAGACATACATAGAGGAGAAGTTTGTGGAAACAGGGGAAGCTAAGAAATACAGTGAGACAAGAGTTGAGGAGTGTTAGGATATTTAGTTGGAAATGTAGTCCCACCTGGGAGGAAAAAGGAGACAAAATGGTAGTTAAAATAGCAAATCAAACATGTTTAAGACCCATTTTCTGAAGACCATGAGTCTAAGCTCTTCAAAGGGAGGATAGTACTTACTTATCTCCAAGTCCTCAGCCCAAAGCAAAGTATCTGGGACAGAGCAGCCAAGCAAACATGATTTGCTTAATGAGAGAAGGACAGAATTATCTAGGGACAGAATATGTATGGTTAAGCACACTTCCCTTTAGGAAGGCTTTGTGTTGGTCAGCTTCTGTTTCTCCTTCTAGATCCCCTTTCCTGTCCACTCTGTGTCCCAGCACGGTGACCTAAATGACCACAGCAATGAGCAACCTTTCACCACATCATCCCGATGGACAATGCGGCCTGTAGGAAGTATAGTCAGGTCAGAGAGTAGGAGGAAACTGTGGTCTCAGTATTTATTCTCTTGATCTCTCCTGATGGGTCCCTCATTGGATACATCCCTCTGGCAAAGGTCATAGGTGCTGTGAAGTTGGCTTCTCCATACAGGTTTTCTCAGTGTGCCTCTGTTTCCCTGCAGTTGACCCTTCAGGCCTGGGCTGGTAACAGCTCCCCTCTTTTACTTACTAGGTACAGTACATGCACCACCCATTTTTGCTTAATTTAAACTCTGCCTGCCTCTTTTTAATTCACCTCTTTTTTTAAAAAACTCCTCTCAGTGAATTAATTTGAGTGTCCCAGCTCTTTCCCACCTGGAACCTGACTATACAAACAGGTGGATTTGAGTTCCAATTCTGTCCCTTACCATTCATGTCATCTTGTCCCATGCCCTCACCTAAAAAATGGGGTACTTGTAAACAAATGCACATAGACTTCTCAGGACATAGCAAACATCTGACATATAACAATGGCCATCACAGTTATAATCTTGATAGTGATCATCTTTGCCAGCTTCTGTTTGCTTTATAGACATGATGCACAGCTCTTTCATTTCTCCTCTAAAGAGAAGAGCTTATCATGTTTTGGAAAGGAAAGGAAAGCCCATGACCTCTTCAGAAAGATTTAGCAGATTTTGCTCCCTTGAATATGCAGGAGAGAGAAATGACATTGAGGTATACGGCTTAAAGCAAATAAATATTTGTTGAAAACTGGCTTTGAGAGTTGGTATTTCTAAATATTCACAGTTCACCGGTCAGTCTACTCAGCCTACAGAGCAGGTATGTGGAGAGCTGCATCATTTCACTACTAGGCAGAGGGCAGTCTATGGATTCCCAGATGTCCCTCCAGGATCTCCTGGTGGGTAATCTTTTACCTTCACTCCTGCTCTGATTACATTTTCCAAGCCAATGCAAGGGCTTAGTTCCTCAGAAATTCCCTTAATATCCCAGAAAGACTTTGTCTCTGGAGTGAAGGGGGTCCAGGGTTTTATATATCACAGCTAAAGCCTACTTGGAAGCTCATGTTCTCAATAGGGAAGAACAATACTGAAATCCACAGAAACTTTGTTAACATCCTAAAGTGAGAGGGCACTCATTTATTAGCCTAAAAATTTCAGTTCAACAGCTTGTTATGGAGTGTGGGCTATACACTAGGCATGTGCCAAGTTCTGGGGATTTGGTCATGAAAAAGTTAAACATGGTTCCTGCCCAAAATGAACTTTGGATATGATTTTTCTGCATAAGGCAAGATGCTACCTGGGCCGGGTGTATAAATAACACTTAGTGCATATTTGTGAAGATATCGAATGAATAATGCTGAATTTCTATGATGCATTTCTTAATTATAAAGGAAACATGTGAACATATTCCCTAGTCTAAGAATTTTTATTTATTTTCATTTTTATTTTCCTTAAATATTTTTATTTATTTATTTGAGAGAGAGATAGAGAGAGCAGGAGCAGGGGGAGGGGCAGAGGGAGAAGCAGGCCCCCCCTGAGCAGGGAGCCCCATGCCACCTGGATCCCAGGACAAATCATGACCTGAGGGGAAGGCAGACACTTAACTGTCTGAGCCACCCAGGCACTGCTAGTCTCACAATTTTTAAAATGTAAAATACGACCATAAAATAAAATATTTGGAGGAAGTTCTTATATGTACTAGAATATAGATGGCACATTCAAATGGCCAAAACATCTCAGCTCACAATAAAATTACAAGGATAATCTTTAAAACAATTTTTAAGGGTGCCTGGCTGACTTGGTTGGTAGAGCATGGGACTCTTAATCTCAGGGTTGTGAGTTCAAGCTCCACATTGGATATGGAGCTTACCTTAAAAAGATTTTTTTTAAACTTGAGGATAATTGACATACTGTGTTACATTAGTTTCAGGTGAACAACACAGTCATTCAGCTTCTCTCTATAGGTTATGCTATGCTCAGCACAAGTGTAGCTACCGTTTGTCACCATACAATACTATTACAATATATAAGGATAATCTTTAACATCATACTTTTAAGCTGAATGCCAAGAATGCTGTGGAGATGATCCTTGGCACACAATGGAGAGGGAAGGTGGTACAAGGGACTCTATCTTCTCTGCTTCAAACCACTCCACTGTTTGCTGTTCTATACCCCAAGCTTCTGTACGTGACCGCACTTGAACAAAAATTTTACATCTTACACAAGAAAGCATGGAGTACTGCTGATTTAATGGAGAAATTTGGCAATTGTCATTTCCTGCAGTGAAGCTTTCTGATACAAATAATGATGCTAATATTTATTCCTGGCTATTAGCCTAAACTCTGTTCATGCACTATCTCATCTGATTATCATTCAACCCTTCCAGAATCTATTGTTATCTTCATTTTACAAACGAGGAAGCTAAGGTTTAGTGCAGTTCAAGAACTTGCCCTAGTCTGCATAGCTAAAAAGTGTTAGAGCTAGGGTTTGAAGCTGGGTTGTAGATCCCATATTATTGTAAATCTGATATTAAATCTCCATATTATTAGCCTTGTTAATGTGTTTAGCATATACAAGGTGGGGGGCGCAGCTGAACATTGTCTCTCTGACTGAGCTTATACTCACTGGAAAGCAAAAGCAATGATGCATTTGAATTGCATAATTTCTGATGATTACACCTGTTGTTCTGGTGTAGGGGGTTAAAAGTGGTCCCACCATAAACATCTGGACAGTGCAATCATTCTTCCTTCTATCTTGCATAGTCCAATGTTGCTTTGTACATAGTAGGTACTAAATAGGTCTCTGCTGAATAAATAAAGAAGAAACAATGGATAAATGTGTTTAAGCCCATATTATTAATTCTAGTCAGAAAGAGCAAAGACATAGATCTCCACCTTCTTCCTATCGTTTTATTTTTATAATAGAGCTCTATCAACCAATAGATGGTTTACAAGTTTGACTGTTCCTGACACGTATTTCTTAAAGCCTGGTGTGGAACCACAAGATGAGTAGTTGTTGCTATGACTAAGGATTATGACTTTATATCAGAAAGAATCCCTGAGGTCCATTTTTTTGCATGAATCTTGTTAGTACTCTAATATGAGCAAGAAAAGAAAAACACAAAGACCATTTTCAATAATCCTGCCCAGTACACTGAGAAATGAATAGCAAATTAGATCAAGAGCTGCGTGAGTTTTTCACTGATGATTTCCCTCTGAAGGGACGTGTCATAGCCAACTCTGTACATGTGTGTGACCCTTCTAGCCTTTTTTTTTTTTTAAAGATTTTATTTGTTTATTTGACAGACAGAGATCACAAGCAGGCAGAGAGGCAGGCAGAGAGAGAGAGAGAGAGAGAGAGAGAGGAGGAAGCAGGTTCCCCATTAAGCAGAGAGCTGGATGCGGGTCTCGATCCCAGGACCCTAGAATCATGACCTGAGCCGAAGGCAGAGGCTTTAACCCACTGATCCACCCAGGTGCCCCCCTTTTAGCCTTTCTAAACTTCCATTTCTTCACCTGTAAAATGGGAATGATAATGCTGACTTACATAAATAGCACACAGAAGGAACCCTGTTGGTAATTATAATAACATAAGTGACACATATTCTCTCTTCCTGCTAATGCAAGATAGATTTAAGAATCAAATGCTTGCAAAATGGCTTTCTGGTTTTCCTTTCCTTCTCAACAAATTGAGTTAAAATCCCTCTGTTAGACCAGCATGCCTCCAAAACCCAGACCAAATTACAGCTCTTAATACTTACATAGGGCACAGGTAGGAAAGAGAATGAAAGTCTGTCTCCCTCCATATAGTTTACAATATGTAGAATTTATAACATCTGTTTTTGCACTAGCTACAAGGACACCAGTCATGGTCTATTTGGTTATGATTCCATCCAAAAGCATTCTCCCCACTCTGTTCTCATCCTCTCACTGTTAGTCCCAGTATTAGGGATGTGTATGGTTATCACGCTGAACAGGAGGAGAATGGAGGTAGTCAAAGGGACCTGGGGCATTATTTTAATCTGGAGGCTTATGAAATCTTTGAAAAACCTTTTTCTTTTGCCTTAGTATGTATTATGCTAGAAGTGTCTCTGGATTCCTACGATATAGGATTTGGCCATTTGGCTTAAAGCAGATAACTATTTGTTAACCAGTAAGATCCCTTTGGCCAATAAAATCTCCTGTAATTTCAACAACAACAACAACAACAAATTCCTCTTATCTGGAGGACACTTCTGCATTCTTTGTAATCTTCCCAAATGCCTAGCTTCAGGGCTGCAAGGAGAGAGGCTGCAGCCTGGCCAGTCTCACAGGTCAGCAGCGATGCCGACAGGGGACCGTTCCGGTGAAAGTACTTTGAGAACTGAAACTGGCAATACCCAATCGTGCTCCTGTTATAGCTGTTGTGCTCTGTTCCTCCCTCTACAAACGTAAGAAGCCACTGCTCTTCTTCTGATGGTCGATTATTTGTTACTGCCAGCCTGCTCAGAACAGTTCAGAATGCCATGTGCACTCACACAGAGAAGAAAACCCATTTTCTTCTTCAGCTGCGCATCTATTTTTAAAAGAGAATGCTTTACCAATGCCTTCCTTAAAATGTTAGCTCCTTCTCAAACCATCCCCAAGTTGTTAAATGATACAAATTAAGAGAGTGAATCTGAAGAACAGGACATTCTGATATTTCCAGAATGTCACTTATCTCAAGTCCAAGAGCAGCTCTTCTCCTCTCATCTCTACGAGAAGTGTGGAGACAGAAACTCCCTAGAAGGGGCTATCACACAGAGTGTTCTGACATTAGCTGGAAGAGGAGGAGACTCAGCCTGAGATACTGTGCAGGAAAAAAAAAAAAAGAAGAAGAAGAAGAAGAAAAAGAAGAAGTCCCTGTTATGACATGACGATGCTCACAGTGCTCTGGGATGTGGCTCTTGGGGGGCCCTCAAAGCCACATAGCACTATGGTACACAAACTTGCCTGCACATCTGACTCACCTGGGCAGCTTATCAAAACCATGAATGCTCAGTTCCAAACTGAGACTGCCTCAATGATAAGCCAGGAGGGTCCCCGACCTCCTCTTGCCAGTGTGAGCTCGCCAGCACACCGGTGTGAGGACACCTCCGCTCCGTGCTCGAGCAGCTTGGATAGACTTTTAGACAGCAAGGCCACTGCAGCTTGTCACACAAGATGAGTGCCGTCTTTAGCAAGGGCTCCAAGGAGGAAGAGGAGTCTGACCTAAGCGGAGAAAGGCTGCCTCCTTCTGGAAGCTGTTCCATGGGGGTGGAAGTGTGCTTAATTGACCCCCTCTTGGTCTCCTTAGGCCTCTTCCGTGTCTTGGGTCTTCTCTTTGAGTAAGCACATGCTCACGCACACACGCAAGAGGAAAAAACCAGTATAAACGCTGTAACAGTAACAACCATGGCTAATATCTATGAAGCAGGCTCTCATCGAAACACTTCATATGAATTGACTCATTTAATCCTCCTTAAATACAACAAATGAACAGCTCAAAGCCCAAAGACCAACAGATGTGCTCCCTGATCCATTTCCTAGAATCTGCTTGGCTTCTACTCTCTTACCTCCAACCAGCACCCCCTCTTTACATAGGTTTATCAACTCTGTGGGCCTGTGTAGCACAGGTAGCCTTAAGAAACGCTGTCTTGAGGGGGCGCCTGGGTGGCTCAGTGGGTTAAAGCCTCTGCCTTCAGCTTGGGTCATGATCCCAGTGTCCTGGGATCGAACCCCACGTCGGGCTCTCTGCTCAGCAGGGAGCCTGCTTCCCCTCCTCTCTCTCTGCCTGCCTCTCTGCCTACTTGAGATCTCCGTCTGTCAAATAAATAAAATCTTAAAAAAAAAAAAAAGAAAGAAAGAAAGAAACACTGTCTTGGTTGCTCTCTCTTGCAAGATTCCTCCTGACACAAGGACCTAAGTACAGTAGTTTATTCAGAAGGTGATTCCAGGAAAGGGAAGAGGGAAGGGAGGGTAATGCATTAATGAACAGGTAACCACAAGGTGCAGGAAGCTGGTGCTCCTAGCCTCTGACTCCCTTCCCTTATTGGCCCCCACAAGCATTAAATCTCCTCCCCTGCATCTCCTGCCTGTCCTGTTTGATGGCCTAAAGCCCTCAGGCTGAGGGATCCAGTCCCTCCACAGAGGAAGCTGAGGTTCTGTGTGAGAGCACTAAGTGCTGTGCGAACAAGGCAAGACCTTGGCAGTGACTGTTGCAGTGCTTATCGGTACCTCTGAAAGGCTTACATTACAAGTTGGGATGGAAAAGAAAAAAAAAAAGAAAGAAAGAAACTGTGACTTTTTTATGAGGGTTCCATGGACAGATTATATTGTTCTGGCTCTACTTGATCTGCCTGGATTTCTTCTTTATATTTGTTTTTGTTTTTGTTTTTGTTTTTGTTTTTGTTTTTGTTTTTGTTTTATGGGCGTGGTGATTTAGGTAACAGATCAGGCTGCTCTTTCCAGCCATTTGCTTTAAAGCCTCCGTACCTTTGCTTATGCTGTTGTTCACTGCAACAGAATGCCCTCACTTTTCTTCTTGGATAACCGTGACACTACTTGTCCTTCGAAGGCTAAGGAAATTACAATGGCTATTCTTTGCAGTTATTTCCTCCTTCCTGGGTCATAGTTAACCATCTTCATGTTTATCTCCCCACCTTAATGCAAGATTTTGCACGTGATAGATGCTTAATAAATGCCTATGGATTGGATGGGTAGACCATTTCTAAATAAAGAGATTTCAAGCTTCAGACCCTGGGGTATGGCTGTGGCTGTGGAAGGGATATCTTGTCCCTCTTGCACATTTTCAGAATTCTGTTACTTCATTCGGTGTTATTGATGTCTAGCATTTTCCTTCCTTTCCCCCCATAAATGCTACATCACCATTTGATTGTAATGCTTGCTCAAATATCTTTTTTTTATTATAAAGATTTTTATTTATTTATTTGACAGACAGAGATCACAAGTAGGCAGAGAGGCAGGCAGAGAGAGAGTTGGAAGCAGGCTCCCTGCTGAGCAGAGAGCCCTATGCGGGGCTGGATTCCAGGACTCTGGGATCATGACCTGAGCCGAAGGCAGAGGCTTTAACCCACTGAGCAACCCAGGCGCCCCATCAAATATCTTTTACTAGTGGGGTGGTACAGGTGAATTGACAAATCTACTAGGTCAGTGACCTAACATTTCTGAAGACAGAGAAAGAAAAAGAGAAGTACTTTTGGCTTTGCTAGGCAGTGGCAACAGTTTCATGAATGACCCTCCATTTTCAGAAACAAATATCCAAATGTTGTTGTTGGTGTTGAAAGGACTCTTTCCCTGTTGGGGTTTTATTATTTGGTTTGTGAACTCCTACCCATCCTTCAAAACCGAGCTCACTTGTCATCCCCTCTGTGAATGGGAAAAGAAGAAAGACGGTGACAGTTTGGGTTCACTTACTCTTTTATAGGCACTGTGTGAAGCACTTATGATATTAAAAAAAAAAATTTTAATGTAAGTTATTTCTACACCCAATGTGAGAATCTAACTCATGACCCTGAGATTAAGAATTGCATATTCTTCCAACTGAGCCAGCCAGGTGTCCCTACTTATGTTCTTTCATTTTATTCTTCCAACAATAGTGCAAGGCAGGGGCACTTGGGTGGCTCAGTCGGTTAAGGGTCTGCCTCTGGCTCAGGACATGATCCCAGGGTCCTGGAATTGAGTCCCATATTGGGCTCCCTACTCAGCAGGGAGCCTGATTCTCCCTCTGCCTGCTCGTGTTCCTCCCCTTGCTTGTGCTCTCTCCTTCTCTCTGACAAACAAATAAATAAAATCTTAACAAAAAATAATGCAAGCCCATTTTCAGAAAAGAAAAGTGGGACTAAGCAAAAACCTAGCTAATATGTGATGAAATCAAGATTTGAATCCAAGGCTCTCAGATAGCAAAGTACACAAAATTTCTGCTAGTCCTTATTGCCTACCACATCCTTTACATAGCAACTTTTTTTTCCCAAGGATATATGTCTTCATTCAGGTTTACTGTGAAGATTTATTAAGACCCTGAGTACACAGATGTATGTAGCATTGTGTCTGTGTGTGCATATGTACATCTTCAGTGCAGAAGTGAGTAAATGAATGTGAAGAATGAATTAACAAACTCACCTCACACCCTAACATATATATAAAACTAAGTCAATGCTTTGAAAAAGTTCAAAATGTTTTTGGCAAACTAATCTTTGACAAAGTCGAGTTAAGTAATGTAAGTAATGCCTAATGTCCTGGGCATAGTTGGCCATCTAGAAGGTATATCCATTGAGGTCACTCATATCTTTACCTCCTCAACACCTAACTATGCACCAAGGCTTTGGACTCCCTATAATCTGGCTCTTGTCTGTCTCTGAAACAGGAAATAATCTGCTAAAGGACAAATCACCAAGTTTTTATATGCTAAAGATTATGTACATTACTCAGATTAGAGGCTCCCCACCCCCAGCCCTTTCTCAGAGCTTAATTACTTTTACTTTAGAAATAGTCCTAATAAATTTGTTTTTTTCTAAGATGATAGTATATTGGAAGAAGCCAAGTAAAATGGAACAAACTGTCAGACACGGGCATGATTAGAGCCCATGGGAGCAAGAGAGAACATAGAAATAAATAAATGAGAACTTGAAAGTATAGCATTCTCAGAATACTTTATATAAGGGCAAAGAAACCCTGCTTTGCTCCATGGGCTCTGAGAATGTCATTGCATTATGGCAAAACAAAACAAAACTAAACAAAAAAGAAACAGTATGCCAAGAACTGTTAAAATGTTTTCTATCAACTCTTTAAAAACACAAGGACGTGGACAACCTATACATGAAAGAAAACTTTCTATTCAAATTAGTTACAATCTTTTAAAAAAAACAAAAAACCCTAAAATTTTTATTCTTAAATGGGCAAAATTTCAACTATCAGAAATCATGGCAATTAAGAAAGAAGTATTCCCTATGGATTCCAAAGATTGCCAGAATGTTACAGCCCTGAGAAGCTGCCAGCCCTAGTAATGTGCAGAATGTGCAGAAATGCTAAGAAAAATTGGGTATCTCATGGCTAGATTCTGCTTGTGATCCAATGCTATTAGATATACTGTAGAGAACTTGGGGCGCCTGGGTGGCTCAGTGGGTTAAAGCCTCTGCCTTCAGCTCAGGTCATGATCCCAGGGTCCTGGGATCGAGCCCCACGTCCGGCTCTCTGCTCAGCGGGGAGTCTGCTTCCTCCTCTCTCTGACTGCCTCTCTGCCTACTTGTAATCTCTCTCTGTCAAATAAATAAATAAAATCTTTAAAAAAAAAAGATATACTGTAGAGAACTACTTAGCTTTGGAAATGTGAGGATCTTTCCATTGCTATCCACCTGCACGCACTACAGGACAGAAGGCTATATGGGTTTATGATATGCAAAGTATTGACACAATTCTCTCAGTATAGTGAATAATGGAGTTGTTGATCTTATTTTTACCACAGCTCCCCTTAATATTTTTTCTGCTTTCAGCCATTGTTCATTGCACTGACAATATTATAGCTACCTACATGAAACAATAAAGATACACAGGAAAAAAACACAAATACCCTCAGACCTAACCACCAACACATAGGTTTTTTTCATTTTTATATGCCTTCCAGCTATTGTTTACATATGTGGTACACTGATTGCAAAACTGGTCCTCTTATTCCTTTTCCTGCATCCACACTCATTCGGTGTGACTGCAGCTCTTGTGCAAGAAATAGAACTAGGTCTGCAATCCTTGAATGTGGGCTCTCCTTTCAACATCCTTTGGCCAGTAGAATGTGGAGGAAGTGAAGCTGCACCTGTTCTGAGTCTAGGTCTTCAACTGCCTTGCAGTTTCCACTGTCTTTCTTAAATCTCTTCCAAGCCACCATGACAATAAGCCTGGGATAGCTTGTTGAATGACACTGAAAAGACGCACGGTCTAGGAGCCCCCATTGCCCAGCCAACAGCTAGAACATATCAATGAAGTCACCCTAGACCAGTATGTATCTGGGCAGCTTGACAGCTGACAAGAGCAAGCCCAGCTGATCATCAGCGAGTCTGTTTATCCAGAGACTAATGAGAAATAATAAATGCCTATTGTTGTAAGCCCTGAGTTTTATGTGGTTTACTATGCAACAATAGCTTACACAATATGCGTGCATTTAGTTTACCTAATGGTAATTATGTTATGAATCATGTTTTTTAATGGCTACCTAATATGTCATACAGTGGATATACAATAACTAATTTAAATGTTCTCTCTATTGTCAGATATTTAAACAATCTGTAGTTACTTAGGAGAGGCAGTGATGCAATGCAAGGAGCACAGGTTATTGGTCTTCTAATTTGCTATAATGGCTCAAACTCACAAAACACTATCACTGGCTTATTATAAAGATATTATAAAGGAGACCAAGAAAGAGCCAGATGAAGAAGTACCTGGGTAAGATATGGAAGGGTCCTGAGCACAGGAGCATCTGTCCCTATAAAATTGGGGTATGCCACCCTTCCAGCACATGGATACATTCACAAACTCAGAAGCTTCTTGAACCCCATCTTTTAGAGGTTTTTATAGAGGTCTCAGCATGTAGACCTGATGGATTATTAACTCGATCTCCAGCCACTCTCTACCTCTGGAGGTTGGGGGGGCCGGTAGGGCTGAAAGTTCCAAGCATCTAATCAAGGGCTGGTCTTTCTGGCAACCAGCCACCACCCTAAAGCTGTCTAGAGTCTGCCAAGAATTGCCTCATTAGAACAAAAGATATCACCTAGGAAAGTCCTCCTATCGCCTAGAAAACTCCAAGGAATTTAGGAGCTCTCTGTAAGACATTCCTATCACCCAAGTTACCCAGGAAGTTATAAGATTTTAGGAGCTCTGTACAAGGAACTGGGGATGAAGACCAAATACATATTTCTTATGTTATCACAATATCAGAAGTTAAATATAAATAAGCAGACAGGGGCACCTGGGTGGCTCAGTCAGTGAAGCAACTGTCTTGGGCTTGGGTCATGGTTTTGGGGTCCTGAGATCAAGCCCCACATCTGGCTCCCTGCTGGGTGGGGAGTCTGCTTCTCCCTCTCCCTCTGCTACTCCCCCTGTTTGTGCTTTCTTGTTCACACTCTCTCTCTCTCAAAAAAATAAATAAAATCTTTTTTCCGTTGGATATTTTTCCTGCTGTGTTGAAGATTAGTTGACCATAGAGTTGAGAGTCCATCTCTGAGTTCTCTGTTTCATTCCATTGACCTATGTGTCTGTTTTTGTGCCAGTACCATGTTGTCTTGATGATCACAGCTTTGTAATATGGCTTGAAATCAGGCAACATGATGCCCCAGCTTTGTGTTTCTTTTTCAACATTTCCTTGGAAATTCAGGGTCTTCTCTGGTTCAATAAATGGTGCTGAGAAAATTGGACAGCTATACCAGAAGAACGGAACTCAACCACTCTCTTACACCATACACAAATATAAACTCTAAATGGATGAAATACTTCAGTGTGAGACAGGAATCCATCAAAATCCTAGAGAACAACATAGGCAGTAACCTCTTCAACACTGGCCACAGCAACTTCTTTCAAGACACATCTCCAAAGGCAAGGGAAATGAAAGCGAAAATGAACTTCTGGGATTTCATTAAGATAAAAAGCTTCTTCACAGCAAAGGAAACAGTCAACAAGACAAAGAGGCAACCCACAGAATGGGAGAAGATATTTGCAAATGACATATCAGATAAAGGGCTGGTATCCAAGATCCTCTCACACTTAACACCCAAAAAACAAATAATCAAGTCAAAAAATGGGCAGAAGGTATGAACAGACACTTATCCAAGAAGATATATGAAAGGCTAACAGGCACATGAAAAAATGTTCAACATCATTAGCTATCAAATCAAAACCACATTGAGATACCACCCTACATCAGTTGGAATGGCAAAAATTGACAAGGCAAGAAGCAACAAATGTTGGAGAGGATGTGGAGAAAGGGGAACCCTCTTACACTGTTGGTAGGCATGCAAGTTGGTGCAGCCACTTTGGAAAACAGTGTGGAGGTTCCTCAGAAAGTTAAAAATAGAGCTAACCTATGACCCAGCAATTGCACTACTGGGTATTTACCTCAAAGATACAGATGTAATGAAAAGAAGAGTCACATGCACCCTAATGTTCATAGCAGCAATGTCCACAATAGCCAAACTGTGGAAGGAGGTGAGATGCCCTTCAACAGACAACTGGATAAAGAAGATGTGGTCCATATACACAATGGAATATTGTGTATATTCATCAGAAAGGATGAATACCCACCATTTGCATTGACATGGATAGAACTGGAGGAGATTAATGCTAAGTGAAATAAGTCAAACTGAGAAAGACAATTATCATATGGTTTCACTTATTTGTGAAACATAAGGAATAGCACGGAGGACACTAGGAGAAGGAAGGCAATAATGAAGGCAGGAAATCAGTGAGGGAGATGAACCATGAGAGACTATGGACTCCAGGAAACAAACGGAGAATTTCAGAGTGGAGGGGCATGGGGGATGGGTCAGCGCAGTGATGGGTGTTAAGGAGGGCATGGATTGCATGGAGCACTGGGTGTTACATGCAAACAATGAATTATGGAACACTACATCAAAAACTAATGATGTTCTGTATGATGACTAACCTAACATAAAAAAATAAAAATTTTTTAAAAAGTAAAAAATATATATATATATATATTAAATAAATAAATAAGCAGACAGACAACAATGGAGATGAAGAAACCAGTGTCTAGAGGTAATTGTGTTTTTACTCCATTTCCATTTATTCACGTAAAAAACATGAAAGAATCAGGTTCTATAGCAGTAGAAATGACCTGGACCTTCTAAATCATCACTCTGCTGGTTACCAGATACCAGTGCATGGCACAAGCTAAGAGGGGTACATAGGAATGAGCTAATGAGCTTGTTTAATGTGCAGATTCTGAAGCCACAGAGCTGGAGATTCGGTTTCAGTAGATCTGGAGCCGGACCCAAGAATCTGTATGTTTTGAGATCTCTCCCAGGAGATTCTGATGCACACCTAGTTTGGGGGAACCACTGCTTTAATTATCCACCCACATGTCATTTTTCAGGTGGGAGATGAAGATAAAAAAAGGATTAAATGAGAAGCTCAGAGCTGCTCAGGGAGTCCATCAACGGCTGAGCTGGGACTAGAACTCAGGCCATGGGATTTCTGAGCTAAGGTTTCACATGGCTTACAGCTAGGAGAATTATCCCAAGTTCATCAAAGGACAGGAATCCACCAAGACCCTTGTTTTAAGTGTTTACTTTTCTTCCTAAGGCCAGCTTCTGCCTCATCCTAGTCAATACGTACTCTATACCCTAGGGAAATTATTAATGTGAACACACGTTTTATTCTTCACTGAGAACACGTCCTCTGAACTGTAACCAAAGTAACTGGCTTTTCGGCAAATTGAAATACACCAAGAATGGGTTTATCTTATGTATTAATATACAACTCCGTGTTAGCTTTCAAAAAATGCAGTAAATCAAATCCAGGTAACAGGCTCTTTTAAATTTTATTTTCTCCTTGTGGCTTTGTAATACATTTTTTTAGATAGAGAACTTACCACTCTATAAAACTCATTCTTTCAAACCAATAGCATGAGACTTTCTCAGTCTTTCAAATTTGAAGTTTGCGAAGATACTATTCTGTCATATGATCTCTTCCGAAAAACAAACAAAATAAAACAAACAAACAAAAAAACAGAGCTATCAAGATAGGTATCCCAACAAGCATATTTATTTTGATAGACTTGGAAAACTTAATAGGATTATAGAGTTATTTAAAATTTATTTGAAAGTTGAATTCAAGGACAAAGCAATAAAAGTATTTACTGAGCCAAAAAGAAAAAAATTCCAGCCTGAATCACTTGTCTGTAAAGTCTTAAGCTTCATGTAGCTTAGCAGTGACAGTAATCCCTGGTATAATGATTAAAACTTCATGTTTGAGAAGACAAGGGTTTGAATGATTCCCACCACAGGCATGTGACCTTGGAAAATAACTCAGGTTTTCTAAACCTTAACATCTTTATTTGTATAACAGGGTAATTACAGCACATATAGGACACTGAACACTCATCGTATCCCAAGATATTTAAGGACTTTCTATTATTTCATTTACTACCTATAATAACTTCACATTATAAGTACTATTATTATCCCTACTTTACAGATGCAGAAACTGAGGCTCAGAGATGTTAAATAACTTGCCTGAGTCACGCAGGTGGTATGGGATAGAGCCTGGATTTGAACCGAGGCAGGCTGATTCCAAAGCCTATAGCAACTAGGTAAAAGTGGGTAGATCTTTGTGAAGCAGCTATAAGGATTAAATATAATACTCTCTATTGAATTCTTGAAAATAGTGAGAGCTCAGAAATGGTGCTCTAATACTATATTTTCAGAGAAGCACCTTGAGTCAAATACTTACATTAGGAGCCCTCTGTTAGGACTATAAGCTACCTTCATATTGCCTTTAATGATTCCTAGTGCATATACCCCTAATAATAAATTAACTTTTACCTGTTCCCTTTCATTATCTTTTAAATAATATCTAAATTATTGTATGAGAAATTCAGAGAAGTATAAAGTTTCTAAATACCATCATTCAGATGACCACTACTTTGGTGGAGAATAGTATATTCTTCCAGTCTCTCCCCTACGCAAATTAATATTTGCTCTTTTTTTAAAAAAATCAAAATGTGGATTCCTCTATAGATAGGATTTAATTTTCTGCCTCATGATTATAGCATAAGCATTTTCCCCATCCCACACACTATTATGTGAAAACAAGATTTTTCACTGATAGCACAAGATTTCATTTTACAGATAAATTGTGGTGAGAGGTAGACAGATTCTGCCCCTTTCTTCCTTCTTTCCCAAGAGGATAGAGCTAATGTGCCTAGGATCAGGAACAGTCCTAGGAAGGATTATGGTGCTAAGAATTTACACATAGGGCTTTTCTTTCTCTTTGTTCCCCTCTATTAATTTGGTGGATGGAAGCAGACAACTGTCATTATATCCACACTTTTTCCTTTGTATTCCCTCTTCTCACTGAACAGAGAGTAGTATAATGAGAGTTGGGTTTGGACTTATGAAGAGTGGGACCGAAAATTCTCCTGCCTAAGTGTAATGTAATGTCCAGTATAATTTACCAATATGCCTCCATTCCCCCAAATCCCCTGTATTGTCAAAGGGACTATCAACACTGTGCACAATTTTAAAATGTTTGTTAAGAGTGATTACAAACCTGTCCTTGAAACAATGATATATTAAACTCAGACAACTCAAGCTTGCTTTTTTTTTTTTTTTTTTGGAATAAATATGGACTCTGGATACTATGCTTTCTTCTTTTAGCTAACACAAACACATCTAAAGTAATAATAATGTAGCAATTATAATAAAATCAGAGTGATACATAATTTTTATTGAGCCCTTACTATGTGCTAAATGTCTACACATTGTCTCATTGAATGCCTAGATGATTCTATAAAGTGGAGATTGTCCACATTTTGCAGAAGAGGAAGTGAAAGCTGCATGTCAGTATATGACTGGTCAAAGGCAACAAGACCAGCGGGTGGTAGAGCCAAGATTTCAATGTCAACTCACCCGCCATCAAAGCAGCATTTCTCTATACCTCCCCCATGCCCAAAGCTGTTTCCCTGGTGCTATAGGTGATATTTATTTTTTAGATAACTTTTTGTTTTAGAATAGTTTTAGATTTACAGAAAAGTTGGAAGAATAGCGCAGAGAATTTCTTTATACCTTGCACTTAAGTTTCCCTTATTGTTGATATTATTGGGATACATTTGTCACAACTTATGACCCTATACTGATAGATTATTACTAAGTTCCTACTTCATTCCTATTTCCTTAGTTTTTAACCTAATGCTCTTTATCTCTTCTAGAACCCCACTCAGGAAACCACATTACATCTAGTCATTGTGACTCCCTAGACAACTTTAGACTGTGACAGTTTCTCAGATTTTCCTCATTTATCATGACCTTCTTGACCAGGAAAACTGGTCAAGTGCTTCATAATAGATAGACTATCCCTGTTTGGATTTTTCTGAAGTTTTTCTCATGGTAAGACAGGGTTTATGGGTGGCAATTTAAAAACAAAACAAAACGGGATTCCCTTAATATCCACCACCTAGAGAATTAAGAAAACGTAATGTTTTCAATATTTGGTTCAGAATTTTTTAAATTAAAAAAGTGATGAAGCTGAGGTCCCCTTTATACCGCTCCTCAGTTTCATTCCCCCTTTTCTTCCCTAAAGATTTTATTTATTTATTTGACAGAGAGAGAGAAAGAGAGAGCACAAGCAGGAGGAAAGGCAGGCAGAGGGAGAGGGAGAAGCAGGCTCCCTGAGGAGCAAGAAACCTGCTCTGGGGCTTGGTCCCAGAACTCTGGGATTAAACCACCCGAGCTGAAGGCAGATACCTAACCAACTGAGCCACCCAGGAGCCCCAGTTTCACTCCCTTTTGTCCCCAAATTTGTATTTTTCTTATCCATGTTTTTACATTCCTTTATTAGATGTACATATCAATAAATAGCATGCAACATTTTATGTTTCTGTTATATAGATCTTATCATAATGAACAGTTATTCTGCAACTTGCTTTCTTTAGACACATTAGATTTTTGAGACCTATGTTGATATATACGGACTTAGTTCATTCATTTTTAAACTCCCCTACGGAGTTTTGTTTTATGAATGAGTTATGCTCACCGATTTTTTGTATGATGGACAATAAAGTTTTTATTTTTGTTGTTGCAACAATGTACAATGAACATCTTTTATGTGTTTATTCTTGATGAAGATGGGTGAGTTTCTCAACAATATATATCTAGCAGTGAAATTATTGGGTCTTAAGCTATGGCCACATTCATAGTATTTCTAGGTCTGACCAAATTCCTCTTCAGTTTATACACTCTTACCCTAGCATTGTGTCCATGTTTCCATTACGTCACAACATTGCTTCCACTTATTACTTTTAGACTTCCAATAATTTGCCAGTCAGATGGATGAAATTTTTTAAATTTAATTTATAACTTTACTGAGTCATAACTGACAAATAATAAGGTATGCATATTTAATAGTTACAATTGGATAAATTTTGAGAGACTGCATGTACCTATGAAACTAAGACTATAATCAAGATACTGAATATTTCCATCCCCCTCAATGGTTTCCTTGTTTCTCTTTTCAGTTCATCTCTCTCAACTTCTGAACACAGGTATGGTAAACAAAATTCTAAGATGGCTCTGACGTTTCCCCACCCCCTATGGAATCTTCTGATCTTGAATGTGAATGGGACCTGTATATAGGATAGGACAGCACGCCTGATTAGGTTACATTGTGTGGCAAAGGTGAAGAGATTTTGCAAATGTAATGAAGGTCCCTAATCAGTTGACTCTTAGGTCTCTAATCAAGTTGATTAACTTGCTTAAGTTAATCAGCAGGGAGGTCTTCCCAGCTGGGTCTTGATCTTATCATGTGAGTTTTTTAAAAGAAGTTCTAAAGGTCAGAGAAAGAAGCCACAGACAAGCTCTCCTGTTGGCCTTGAAGAACCTAATGCAATGTTGCAGAGAGGACCACGTAGTAAAGAATGACAGGTACTTGGAGACGAGGGCCTCAATCTTACAGCTGCAAGGAGCTGTATTCTGCCAACAACCAGAGAGCTTGAAAGACCACCCAGAGCCTCAGAAGAGTTTGCAGCCCTGATGTCACCCTCCTCAGGCTGAACCCAGGATAGCCCAGCTTCATGCTGCCCCGTGGAAACTGTGGGAGAATAAATGTGTGTTGTTTCAGGTCTCTGTGCTTATTATCATTTATCATGCAGCAGTAAACAGCTAATATACCAGGCATCGATTCTGTTTTCTTCACCATACGTTAGTTTTTATTTTCTAGATTTTTAAAATAAATGGTAGATACTCCTTTTTTTTTTTGTTCTGGATTTTTTCACTTAGCATAATTAATTTTTTAGATTCACTCATATTGTGTATCAGTACTTTCTTTCTTTTTTTTTTTTAAATATTTTATTTATTTGTCAGAGAGAGAGAGCACGAGCACAGGCAGACAGAGTGGCAGGCAGGGAGAGAGAGAGAGAAGCAGGCTCCCTGCCAAGCAAGGAGCCCGATGTGGGACTCGATCCCAGGACACTGGGATCATGACCTGAGCCGAAGGCAGCTGCTTAACCAACTGAGCCACCCAGGCGTCCCACTTTGTTTTTTTCTATTCAGTGTATGGATATACCACATTTTGTCTATAGATTCACCTATTAATAGACATTTGGGTGGTTTTCAGTCTTTTGGCAATTGCAAATCAAACAAGTCTGTGAGGACATATATTTTCATTTTTCTTATTTTAATTTGCATCTTCCTGATTATCAGTAAGATTGATTACCTTTTCACCTTTTACTATCTACTTGGGTGTCCTTTCCAATATATTGCTTCTTGATATCCTCTGCCATTTTATATTGAGTTATTTGTGGAGGGTTTTCTTTCCCACTGATTTGTAGTTTTTTATTTTTTCTGAATATATGTACTTTGCCTGTTACTAGGGAAAGGAAATGTCTTTTCCCAATTGACTATTATCTTTTAACTTTGTTTAAAATATCCTTTGTCATATAAAAATTTCAATGTTAATAAAGCCTATATAATTTATCTTTTAAAAAATGTTTGCTTTTATTACTTGTTTTAAGACTTGAGGTTATAGATATTTTCCTTTTTTTTTATCATAGTTTTAGAGTTTTGTTTTTTACACTTACACCTTCACTCCTTTGGGGGTTTATTTTGCTATATGGGGAGGTAGGAATATAATGATATTTTTCTATAAAGAAACCAATTTTTTAACTCTACATCTCAAATAATTCATCCTTACTTCACTGATTTACAATTCCCCTGTGTATCTATTTTTTTCAGCTTTCTATCCAGATGCACTGGTGTATTTGATCACTACTGAACCTGCCATGGTATTTTAATTATAATATCTTTACAATAAGCTTTATAGGGCATTTATGACACTTTCTCCTCTTTGGTCTTCTGTTTCAGAATTATCTTGACCTTTCTTGCATTTTACTCCTTTAAAGTTAAAAATAAATTTCCCTTAAAAATTTTGATGCATTTTTAACATTAGAATTGCATTGAGTTTATAGACTCATAGGGGAAAAACTTCTATCTTTAAAATATTGAGTCTTCTTACCCATGAGCACACTATATCTAATTTCTCTTGCCTTTTTTAGCTGTCTTAATAACGTTTTGCATTTTTTCTTCCAGAAAGATCTTGCACTTCCTTTATTAGATTTATTCCTCCGTAGATACGGTCTTAAAATTTTATGCAAACTATCATAGCGATTTCCCTACAAAAGCTTTAATGTGAAGAGACTGGCATCTCAACAAGTAGATACTTTAACAAAGAAAATGAACCTCCTCCTGGCGTCACTCATAAACGGATGTATATAATGATGCTCTCTCTATTCTCTGGTTAGAACGTAGAGCTGATCCTGATCCTTCACATTAGAGCCTCATATGCCTTTCCTGAGAAGTCACCGTCCACAGTCGGCGTGGGGTTCAATATATGGATATTCCCTAACCTCCCTGATGCATTCAGTGAAGGCAGCTGCAGCAAGGCTCCAGATCACATTGTGCTCAGGAAATGTGAGGTCCTAGGTTGCTAGATCTTTCAATTGTGCAACAAAATCTGACAATCCAAATTTTAACACGAAATTTTCCAACTCTTAAACAGTTGCAAATTATTAAAACAAAACAAAAACCCAAAAAGCCATTGAGCTTTATATGGGACAAACAAAGCAGGCCTGAGACCTAATAAGGTGAGTGCTGCCGGTTTTCAACCTCTGGGTGACCCAAGACTCAGTTCAGTATCTCTCCCTGCACCATATTCCTCTAGCCTATGAGGGTGAGCAGGGCAGGAACCCGGGACACTTGTGCCTGGGACATATTTTTAGCTCTAAGTACCTGATCTCACAGAATTTGAACTATAAGAGTAATTAGGGTTTGTTTAGTTCTGCTTCAGTTTTCAAAGTTACAGAAATTTTGAGGCTAAGACAGGGAAGCAGCTAGCCCATGTCAACACAGTCTGCCAGGACTACGGCTCAGGTGGCAGATTTATACACGTGGTAGATTTACTATTACTTGCGTTGTCTGATTATTTTTCAGAGCCTTCAAGGTACAGGCTGTGACCCTTCCCACAAGGTCTCAAATAAATAAGAGCTTGTTTGACAGGTGGGAAACTATTGAGGTACTGATTATCTTTAACATTCATGTAGAGTAACTCTAGATAAAGGGGAAGGAACAAGCAGGTGCATAAATCTTGTCCTTTAAGATGAAATTAGAAATGAATACAAACTCTTAAGGCTCTATTAAACCAAACACTCCATTAATTCTTAGTGGCTTATGGGCCTAAAATCTGGGCAACACTATAACCAACCAGACTCTCTAGGTTATTAGATGGAAAGATCAGGGATAGTGGTAACATTTGTGCCTTAGGCATGTTTGAAATCTATCCTATGTATGGACATGGATTTGTGGCTACACATAAACATACTCCTATAAAATAGAATGAAATGTACTATAATGCCCAGCTTTCTACCACCATATGAACGGAAATGTAATGTTCAATGATTGAACAGAAAAGAGTCTCGGTAAAGTTAAGTGTACATCCCAAACATTTGGCTTTAGACCACTCAAAAGACAGTGGGTTGAATGCACAGACACGTCTGTGTTTTGCTTCTAACCTTCTATTGCTTTTTGAGAGCTACGTGTGGCTCAGTGAATCAAGCAACTTTAAAGGGTCTTTAAAACCGCAAAGCTTCATTTCACAACTGCCATTATAGACTGACCGAAGAGTCTTCAGAGATGAAATTTTCCTTTAATGGAATTGCAAAGTGATTCAAATTAGCTATGTTGCAACTTGCTGCAGTTAAAGGTCATCAGTATTTTAAATTCCTTAAGGGCATTGCCTAGATCCAAAGATTCTTATTACCATTATTATTTGCTGATTAGAGGGACATTTGCAGAACACAGACTTAGAAATTTCTGTTTAAAACTTACACCAGTTGTTGGAGAACTATAGCCGAGGGTCAAATCAGACCCACCTGGTGTTTTTGTGAATAAATCTTTATTGGTACACAGCCACATCCATTTGTTTACATCTTCTTTGTGGTTGCTTTTGAGTTAGAAGGGCAGAGTTGAGCAGCAGTGACAGAGACATTATAGCCCACAAAGCCTGATACATTTGTTACTAGCCCTTCACAGAAAATGTTTGTCAAATATGGTCTGTCATAAATATATATATATATATATATATACTTCATTTATTTATTTACTTATTTATTTATTTATTTAAAATGATTTTTTAAAACATTAAAAAAAAAATTCTTTGTTCTTTCGGACGGGATTTGGCTTCCAGGCCATAGTTTTCCAATCCCTGGTCTAGATAATCAACAAAACAATAAATCAAACTCTGATTTGTAGCATTTGCCTATTTCTATGGTATAAATACTACAAGCATGACCAGTTTCAAGCTACCAACATGCATCATCAAACCCACCACTGGGAAGAAATGTGCAGCATTGTGCCATTTTATAATATTTTTACTATACAGATACAAATGTGAATACAATACAGATATAGATATGAATCATGACACATGTGATAGCTCAAGAACACATAATAGTAAGGGATAGTAAAGTAAGTAGAAAGTAGTGAATTTTATGTGTTTATTATCCTTTAAAAAAAAAGACTGGGGTGCCTGGGTGGCTCAGTGTAGGTTAAGCCTCTGCCTTCGGCTCAGGTCATGATCCCAAGGTGCTGGGATTGAGCCCCGCATCAGGCTCTCTGCTCAGCGGGGAACCTACTTCCTCCTCTCTCTCTGCCTGCCTCTCTGCCTACTTGTGATCTCTCTCTCTGTCCAATGAATAAACAAAATCTTAAAAAAAAAAAGTATGATGGCTTAAAATATTTATTTAAAAAAAGGTTTATGGGGCGCCTGGGTGGCTCAGGTCATGATCCCAGGATCCTGGGATAGAGCCCCACATCGGGCTCCCTGCTCAGCGGGGAGCCTGCTTCTCCCTCTCCCACTCATTCTGCTTGTGTTCCCTCTTTCACTGTCTCTCTCTCTGTAAAATAAATAAATAAAATTAAAAAATATAAGAATAAAAATTTTTTTTAAAGATTTATTTATTCTAGGGAGATGGGGGCATTGGAGGAGAGGGAGAGAAGGAGACTCCCTGCTGAGAGCAGAGCCAATATGATGCTGATCTCATTGACGAGGGAACAGAAGGCAAGCTGAGGACAAAGCAGAAGCTGACATCTCACAACCCCCAACCCCATGGGATGTATGGGACATTCTGCAGGTACTCCTGGCTGCCCTAAAGCTAAGGAAATGAAAAACAAATAGTTAAACTTATAGACATGAGTCTTGCAAGACAACAATCTTGCAAGTCTCCCTCAGTTTACAAATGTCTTAGTAACCTACAAGAACAAAGCATTTCTATCAATAACCTAGCTTCCAGAAGGAAATATAGATACAATTAAACGTCCTTCTGATCTGCAGCCCATTGACAGATACTTGAAGCAGGCCAAGAGTCAAGTTCCTCCAGGAAGTTCTCAATTATCTCCTTATTAATGCCTTGCTAGAGGGAAAAACAATTTAACCTGATAATGGCAAGACCTCAGGTAACCTGTGAGTCTTCTTTAACATATGAAAATCCTTTTGAGACCTCCCTTTTTCCTTACCTCCTAGTATATAATCAGCCACCCTTCACAATCCTGGGGCAGTCACTCTTTCTGCCCAGGGGTCCTGTCCCCGTGCTTTAATAAACCACCATTTTGCACCAAAGACATCTTAAGAATTCTTTCTGGGTTGTTGGCTCTGGACTCCACCCCAAACCTCACCTATGTTCTGAAACCACATCATCATGACCCTGAGATCGTGAACTGAGCTGAAATGAAGGGTTAGATGCTCAACCTACTGAGCCACCCATGTGCCCCATAAGGGTTTACTATTCTTTCTTAATGTAACTTTCTCAATTTTAAGTTTGTAAGATTTGAATTCGATAATGACCATGTTTAACAACCAGTTCACAACATCTTTGAACATTTAACAATTGGTTCTTAATGAACTAGTGTAAGCCTCCCAAAGTACATTACCGGGCTTAGGATATTTTCACTTTGGGGGGATAAAATGAAAAAAAAATTACTATCATACTGTTGTGGGAAACAGAGGCAGAAGAAAAATTACTGTTTCCTTACCTACTGACAAGCCCTTAAAACAGGCAGAGTGACTCTCCTCTAGGGACTCAACTACTCCCACCTTAAGGCTTTGCCAAGGGCAAAGGGCAATCCTAGCCTTACAGACCCCCTACCCCCAACCAGGATCCTGTAGATCTACTTTAACAATTCCTCTGGAAACTTTATCTCTAAACCTCCAAGATAGTGTCCACAATCATTCCCAAGCATACGGCCCACTGATATACATCTAAAGGGTCTCAGGAAAAGGTTTTATTACCAAAGGGTCTCAGGAAAAGGTTTTATTATCGGTAATGAATAACCTTTTCCCCAGATAATAGCTAACCCCTCAAGGTCCTAGAAACCTTGCTTCCAAAATTCCTTAGAGACTTACATCATCCCTAATCCCCTCCCCAACTTGCAAGTATATAATAGACCACTCCTCACATTCCTGGGGCAGCAGCTCTTCCTGCCCACGGGTCCTGTCCCAGTGCTTTAATAAACCACCATTTTGGGGGCACCTGGGTGGCTCAGTGGGTTAAAGACTCTGCTTTCGGCTCAGGTCATGATCCCAGGGTCCTGGGATCGAGCCCCACATCGAGCTCTCTGCTCAGCAGGGAGCCTGCTTCCTTCCTCTCTCTCTGCCTCTCTGCCTACTTGTGATCTCTGTCTGTCAAATAAATAAATAAAATCTTAAAAAAACCAACCAAACAAACAAAAAACCCCACCATTTTGCACCA
This sequence comes from Enhydra lutris kenyoni, assembly GCF_002288905.1. NCBI lineage: Eukaryota > Metazoa > Chordata > Mammalia > Carnivora > Mustelidae > Enhydra > Enhydra lutris. The sequence goes on along the minus strand of NW_019154094.1, from coordinate 20,327,223 downwards.
AAGATGTCTCAAGAATTCTTTCTTGGTCATCGGCTCCGGACCTCAGCCCACTGAACCTCACCTATGTTCTAGAACTTTATCAATACCATAAATTAGAAAGTGGTAGATTTTAAAACATACACATACAGTTGAAGGGAAGACTTAATCATGAATATATTGGCCAATTAACTACAATGTATGTGCAAATGATATTGGCTATGATTAGGATATAGCGAAGCTGAAATGTTACAGTTTATACAGTCAGTCAGCAATTGGATCACATATTGTCCACCCCCAAATAAATTTTCTTTTAACTTCAAAAAAAATAAACTCAATAGCAGGTGGATTTTTTCTTGATCGTTTCAAAATATTTAGTGGATACATTTTCCAGTGTTTTCATTAGTGGAGGTTGGTTTTAAAAGTTTTTGTGATAAATGTGAATCTTCACATTATTTCTGAATTGCAGTAATGAAGAGGCAAGGATAGGTTATTATTTTTATTTTTTATTTTTTATTTTTTTTGCAACATTGCTGATATCTCGCTATCATTGTTCCAGTGATGAAGAAGGCACTTGGCCCATTTGTTGTGCAAAGGAATCTTTTACATTTCTTCCAATTCAATAGACCTGAAACCCGGGCTGACGTGAAACATTCACAGCCTAATAAAAACTCCTAGGAGTAAGGCATTCATCAGATGGGTCTCTATTGTGTGTGGATTTTTTAAAAAGATATTTAACATTTTATGTTTTTAAGAAAAAAGACACACAAAACTAATTACTGTCAACTATATTTTAAGTTTTCAACTTATCTAGCCAGCAGAAAGCTGTTATTAAATCACTGTATGCCTTCTTTGTTTTTCTTCCCACATAAGAATCATTATTTTATTCACAATATTGGCCTCATAACAGAGGTTGTCAATCAAGATAACCCAAGTTACTGCCTGAAAAGAGAAATAACCAAGAATGTGCTTATATTTCAGAGATATATTTTGTTTCTTCTTTTCACCTCCAATTGTTACTAAGGAAATGCATGGAAAAAAGGCTCCTTAGTGGATGGACTGTAGCACCTAGCTTTTCAAAGATCACCCCCCCCACCCAAATGTTCAACTCCTCCCATTATCCTTCCATACCCATAGAACCTTAGCATCTGGGCAGCGTAGAAAACAGTTGGTGGAGGAACTTTCTTCCCAGCCCCTCGTCCCCCAAGCAGCAATCACCAACTTACAAGCTGCAGCTGCCAGCAACTTACAAGTAACAACAGACAAGAAGACAACAGCTAATAGTGATTTGAAGAGAGTAAGCCAAAAGCAGCAACAGCACTGCTATTTAAAGTTCTAGCTTAGCATAACTCTTCCTTCCCTGCGAACGTGGTATAGGGGCTGTATTTGCTCCAAGGGCCTTGTCTTGATTTTTGTCCTCATCATTTGTGTAAAGGAAGGAAAATAAGCTTTTCGTCTAACTCACAAAATTTAATTTTCTATCTGGCTTTATGTGTAGACCAAATAAACTATTACATAAGCCTTCAGGGACTCCTTAGAATTCTTTCTCAATTATTTACTCATTGTTTAAATTAAGACTAAACAAACCCAAAATTTTCCCCCAACATTCTCATTGACAGCTACCCTCTGAGCCTTTTGAAAATCATGGTAGAAAGATAAGAAACCATTATACTTCAAGTCACTTATAGTTAAGACATGGTGAGTCATGAAATATGATAGAAGGTAATGTGTATCAATTAAAGAGAGATTAAAGGTACACCGCACTTTGTTGCTTTGGGATGGGAAGATGGTTACTTAATGAGGAAGGTTAGTTTATGGCTTCTAACAATGAGCAAGCCATTGGCATTTTGTGATCATTACCTAGTTTAATCATGAAAAGGCTAAAGTGTAATAATAGGCTGATTTGTAGCATTTTCCAATTGCTGGGCTGCAAATGAGATAAGATAATGACATGAACACTTTGGAACCCTAAAACACTAATTAATGTAAAATCTACCTACCAAAAAGATGCAGATAGCAAATTTGGATATTGGATATTGATTTCTCATTAAAATCACCCTCCACGACTCCAGCAGAGTTTTCTATATAAAACACAAACCTCATTCCATGCTCCCATTGCATCGAAAGCTTCAGCATCACCTGGCAATGTTTAAAGTTCAAAATGCTTATAGGTTGACTGACACCAGCCTCTTGCACAAATCCGTAGCCTCATCTTCTACTGCCCATTCCTAGTTCCCTCACTTCAGCCCTATTTAATAATGGTTATTCCTTATTAAGAGCAGTGTATTACTGTTCCTTGTTTCTAAGCCTTTGCAGTACTGGCCCCCTTACTAGAACAAACTCAGCTCTGTACCTCAACTCTAGCACTCTCCAAAACATCTCTTAAAAGAAACTTTCTATTTCTCAACAACACTAGATCAGTGTCCCTGTCTTGACTCTGTATCCCCAGTACTAGGTGCAAGAAATATGCCCGATAAAACTGCACTCAGTAAATGAATGAATGTACCAAACTTGTTCCCCCCCCCACCCAGTCCCAGTTTCAGAAGATCCATCTTTTAAGATCAAGAGAGCAACATCTCCAGTGTAAAAAATCTCCAGGGAGTTTCAGGCCCTTATATCCAACTTTCTACTTACTGTCTTCTCTTGAATATTATAAAAACCCTCCAATTTCAGCATGTACGAGACTGAAGACATTATCCCCACTTGTTTGCTCCCCAATCTGATGTTATTCCAATGGTCCTTGCATAAGTTGCCCATATCAGAAAAGTTGGAGTCACCACTCATTACATATCTAACTCATCGTGAAGGTCATGGATTTTCTGCCTAGCTCTCCTGCCAACGCTCTAGCCTAATCTAGCAACCCAATTATCCTTAGACTATTACAGTCACCTCCTAATCCACTTTCCTAAATTCATTCCACTCGCCGCTCCATCCATTGTGCCCACGATAGTTAACATAGCTTTTCAGAACACAGACCTGACAGTGTTACCTCCTGGCTTAAAACACTTCAATGGCCTTCTACTGATTTTAGGAAGAAGATAAAAATCTTTAATAGAGTCTCCAGACTGCATCATCTTCCCTAACTCTCCAGCAGCACTGCAGCCTTATCTCACTCCATTCGCACCTTTTCTCTTCACTTGAATCTCACCTTTACGGTTCTTCCAATGTGCCACATTTACAGTCTCCAGGGTCTTTGCACACACAGTCCACATCTCCTGGAATGCCCTGAGGCTCTCTTCCAACCCTTACCTTTAGCTTTCAAATGTCAGCTCCAAAATAATTACTCCAGAAGCCTTCCCTGATTTCCCACACTTGGTCAATAGGAGTGCATCCTATTATATGCACTCAGAATAGGATTTTCTTTTATTATCAGTGTGTAATTATATATTGTTTGAATAGTGTGACCATTTGATTATGATCAGCCTTTCCACTACATAAAACTATTTGGATTATGCCCGACCTGTGCATCACTATATGCCCTACTGCCTAGCATGGGGCCAGGCACAGAGTATGTGCTCTATAAATATTTGTTGAATGACTTGAAGGAACAGATCTACAAGGACACAGGCCTGCAGTAGGATGCTGCCCACTGTAATTTGTTCACTGTGGGTCTAAAGCTCACCTTGTTTTCAACCCTAACCACTTCTGATCTCAGATTCTCAAGACTTTAATTTTCTACCCACCCACCCACTCCCACACCTTTAGATTAGCCATTTGCTGTTCTTCTTCCTCATGATCTGGCTTGAAACATTTCTGACTCAGCTTCTGCATCGCATCAGCTGGGGTTCCTGCTTGCAAGAAGTGGACTCTGACTGTGGCTGCTTAAGCAGAAAAGTTCAATAAAGGATAGCAGGTACGCACACAGAATTATTGGGAGGTTTAAAGAACTGGGCTTAATGCCAAATTTCCAGGAATAATGCCCCAAACCATGCTCCAAAATTAGCCTGCTAAGAAGGCTACTCTAACCCCTATCCCGGCCCAGCATGGGTACTACTGGAGGAGCTCCTTTCAACACTGTAGCCTCATTACAGACGATGCACATATGCCAGGCACTCGGCTCTGCCAGCCCTGTCTTTAAAGCCAGGACCTCTGCTGCTCTCACCAGTGAAATGGAGTCCACAATAAGCCTTTTCCTTCAGATTGCTCATTTCTGAACTGAAGTCTAAAGGGGGTGAACCGAATTGGTGGAGAAGGTCTTATGCCCATGTTCTAGCTGCAAAGGGGGCTGGAACTGAGTTTTTAGGCTCCACACTGAGAGGGTGGGACTCATCAAGTGGAAAAATCCTGGACACATTAACAGGGTATTTAAAAATGCAAAGCAGCCCCCAAAAACATGAGCAATGCCCAAAAAACATGACCAGCAGTCAAAGCTTTGGTATGCTGTTCAGCTTCTCTTTGGTGGTCTCAGTCTCTTTGCTTTGCCCCTTATGAGTGAACTGACATCTAGGCAATTTAGCCATTATTCTGTTTATCTCAAACGAACAGAACATGAAAGGTTTTTAAAACCAACTGTAAACCATTCTAGAAACCTCTATTTAAGACAGTAGAATGCAGGATTTCAAAGCATACGTTCTGAAATCCAAGGGTTTGGGTTTGACACTTGACTCCATCATATAAGTAAATGTCATGTGTCATTTCTCCTCAAACTTTATTTGGTAAAGCAAGTTATATGGAAACACTGAACACCAAAGGGGCAACAGTGCTCCAAAAAAGAGCTAGAATGACACAATAAATAGCACTAATGATGGTCTCAACTTTTCTGAATCTGTTTCCTCATCTGTAAAATAAGGAAATGACAGTATCTTTCTCATAGGACTATTGTGAAGACTAAGACATACATGGTAAACAACCAGTACCTATCGAAGGAACCATATTTAAACTTTGGGGAACTTACAAGGCACATTATGATACGAAGAACAAGTGCATTTCAAGAGAGCTTCCCCACTACGGTCCTCACTTTACATCTTCATAGTAGCCGTGAGAGGGCAGATCCAGGGATCAATGTCAGCAATAAGTCAAAGATAAGAGTCCATTTGCTGAAACTTGAAAGTGGGAGCCCACATGAATGACTGTGACATAGCAAGATATGATCTTAACACATCAATCTCTGTGCTTTTCTTTCCTTCCTTGATGACGACCCTTCCTCCTGTCACCAGCAGCACATTGCCTCAAGGAACACTGGTGTGATTATAGCAGAAATGAAAAGAGAACGACAACAAAAAAATTGATGTTTAGTGTTTCTGAATTCCAAAATATGTTCTTGAAGCCCACATCAAAAATAATAGCTTCAAAAGCCCTAGCTTTTGATATATAAGGAGTTTTGTTGAGAGAAGAACAGTCTTTGAGAATCAAAATGGGAGGCCCTGAGGAATGAATGAAAGATACAGGGTGTGTATTAGGACCATATGGGAATGAGAGGAATGAAAGCTGGAGACTGACTGATCTGGAGGGAGACAAGACAGAGGTCGCTTGGCTTTGCGGGGTTGGAAAGAGAAGAAGAGAATACGCAGATTCAAAAATCCTGGGGAAGGTTGCTGGGGTTAGGGAGAAGAAACCTCATAAAGAGAAGTGGGAGGCAGAGTCAGCACAGAAGCTGCAAAGGATCTCTGTGGGCAGCCAAGCCCAAGCATGTGGACTTCCATTACCATTTGGATGAGCACTATGTTGCCATTCTGAAAAGACAAGCTGGCCAGTTTCCTTCCTTTCTCCTTCCTTCCTCCCTCCCTCTCTTTTGTTCTCTTTCTTTTTCTTTCTTCCTTTCTCTCTCTTTTCTTTCCTTTCTTAAGATTTTATTTATTTATTTGAGAGAGAGGGAGCACAAGCAGGGGAGCAGCTGAAGAAGAGAGAGAAGCAGGCTCCCCACTGAACAGGGACACCGCCCCCCACCATGAGGGACTCGATCCCAGGACCCTGGAATCATGACCTGAGCCAAAAGCAGACACTTAATTGACTGAGCCACCCAGGCACCCCAGTCTGGCCAGTTTTCTAAAGACTCTTATGAATTAATCAATAGAAAGATGAAAGATATCCTTAGTATACCCATTACCTTTTCTGAGTCTCAACCCAGGTAGACATTCTTAATCCCTTCAAATGAACCTGGGTACTCTAATCTTCTGAAAGGCAGGTCACAAACTTTTTTTTGACAACTGGTGGTGTTGAAAAGAGAGCCCTTGCATCTGTACTTGGGTGGGAAAATGGAGACACCCACTCTGGCTTACAGTCTAACTCCTGAGGAGCCTTTCTCCTCACTCCATTTGCCTTGCTCTCCAGTAAGACTAGACTGCTTATCTCTGGATCCATCCCACAAAAGAATGACTTCTGCATCCATATTCCTTTTCTTTCTTCAGCGAAGGTATCTTTGGGAAATTTTATAAGATTACAAAGTAGGACATTACACCTGCAGGTTATTAATGCTCATAAATACGTTAACAGCTAACACTATAAGCATTTACTACATGTCAAGCCCTATTAAGCAGTTTAAGCGGAATTTCTTATAACAGTATTTCCTCCATCTTATAGATGAGAACATTGAAGTCTAGAGAGTTAAATGTACGTAGCTAAGATGATTTGGACAGAGACAGTCTGAGCTTAGCATCCGTAGGCCTGACCACTATACCAATAATGCCCTTTTATTTTTTAAAAGATTTTTAAAATATATCGAACTGAGAGAGAGAGAGAGAGAAAGAATGGGGTGAGGGCAAAGGGGGAGGGAGAGAGAGAATCCTCAGGCAGACTCCCTGCTGAGTGCAAAGCCTAATGCAGGTCTCCATCCCAGGACCCCAAGGTCAGGACCTGAGCTGAAACCAAGATCCAAATGCTTAACCATATAGAGCCTCTTTAAAATACAGGAATAATTTGCTCATGACTCTTGCCATCCTTCATTCATTCAAGCAATTTTTTGGGAAGGCTTGCTATAAATTAGTCACTGTGTTAATCACGGGGATAGAGAAATCAATGGGGCACAGCATTACTACTCTTGAGCCACGCTGGGTCTATACTATACTGCAGTGGTTCATTACTGCTCCAGCCCTAAACTGTTCATGTGATTTCTCCACGGAAAATCAAAATGCAGTGGAAATAACTCTGTGCAAGCTTTACCACCAGGTACATGTGGGATTCTACCTAAGTATCTAAATCATTCAAACTGCCTGTGCTTTGTTACTTGTTGCATATTTTCAGTCCTCCAATTTATAAGATCCTAGCACTGGGACAGGTGTACCGTGAATATAAGGTATAATTGAGTCCAAGAAAATTCAGAGGCAAGCTACATTCCTTGGAGTCTCCATTCATCAACACAGACTGATCTATGGCAATCCAAATGGCACCAGATCACTTCTACCAGCAGTAAAAATATCTAGAGTGGAACTTATGTTCTGGTCCTGACTTCTAATTGTTGCGGAGTTCAAAGTAGGGCACTAAAGTTAATAGAATACACTTCTGCTATCAAAGAACTTGGCAACGATGTGAAGAGTAGAGACCCCTGCTATTCTAATGAGACCTGTTTGTAAGATTGCTCTGCTCCAAATTCTGGATTCAGTGAAGCTTCCCTTCTTCTTTCCCACTTTCTGAATCCTCATTTTTTCTGTCTGAATGTCTACCTGCCCCTTGTGTATCTGTCTTTCTTTTCTCTTTGGGGGGCAGCAGTGTTCTCTAGAAAGAGAACCAGAGCCAGGCTGGGTTCTGCCCCATCCTAAGGGAATGAGCTTGGACATATAGCTAGATCTCGTTCACTCTTGGGTTCTGAATTCATACAGTTGAACCACAACACCCGTCTCCTAGAGTTATTTGGAAGATTCAAAATAATACATCCCCTGAACCTGGCACAGTGAGGAATAAAAATAAAGCACTTAGTGGGGTACCTACTAGAGTGAAGGTATGATGGTATCCAGTCCATGCTTTTTCTAGTTTTTTGTTTTCTTCCTTCTTTTTTCTATTTCTTCCTCCAAACCTATGTTTTCTCTACAGCAAAACGAGCAAATCTCACTAAAAAACACAGGGACATTAATATTAATTATTAAGTACTGTTATTGTTATGGAAACCAACACATTGAAATGTTCTCCGGTAATACAGAATCCAAGCTACAATAAACAAAATTTTGTAGATTCTATTACTAAATCTTCCTTACAAATCCATTTATTCTTTTCTATCCCTTAGGGTAAGCCACCGCTATCTCTTATCCAGAATCATGCAGTAAGTAGCCTAACTGTTCTCCTTGCTGGCAGCCTTGGTTCCTCTGAACCACGTTCCACATGACCCACTGAAAGATCCTTCTTGGGTGAATCTGATCATTTCACTCTCTTGCTCAACACCCCTTATCTGCTCTCTCTCCTCCTCAGGCATGCTCTCTCTCGCTATCTCTCTCTCTCAAATAAATAAAATCTTCAAAAAAAGAAAATAAAAGTAAGCTTTGCTCAAAAGGAAGAGGCCTGGGGCACCTGGGTGGCTCAGTGGGTTAAAGCCTCTGCCTTCGGCTCAGGTCATGATCCCAGGGTCCTGGGATAGAACCCCACATGGGGGGTGGGGGGGTTCCCTGCTCAGCAGGGAGTCTGCCTCCCCCCCTCTTTCTGCCTGCCTCTCTGCCTACTTGTGATCTCTGTCTGTCAAATAAATAAATAAAATCTTTAAAAAAAAAAAAAAAAGAAGAGGCCTATAGTTTCTTACAGAAGCATTAATCCTTATAGGATTCCTGAGTTTTATAATTCATAACCCTCTGTAATTTCTACTACCTTCATCATAGTCTTATTTTTCCTTACACAAAGCCCAAGGAATGAGCTGCTACTTCTTTAATGTGTGGTCATTATGATGAACGTGAAGAGTTTGGGCCTGTTCAAAATAATTTTTTTAACTTCCTATGGTGAGGACAGATACATGTTACATATTATAAAAAACCTGTTTGTTTCAACGGGGGAAGAAAAAAGCTGTTGCAACAGGAAATGAAAAAGGGATCTTTTACATTATAGATTTAAAACTAATTTTTTCCTTGTATATAAACTAATTGGTTTGACTTGAAATATTCCTGGCTTTTATTAATTTGTCTTAATATTGAGTTTGAAAATGTTAAGTGCAATAAACATACTAGCACAGATCTCGTTTTGTTGCAATTGGTTTTGTTGCACTGGGTATGATCACTTTAAAAAAAACAATTTTACACATGCCTACTTCTGGTGGATGTCTAATGAGATGGTTCTGCTTTCTTTAAGTTATTTAGATGATGGGATATGTAAATGTATATACTTGTTCCTTGTTCTGTACACATTTCTCAAATGTATACCTGTATTATAATATATATAATATATAATATAATAATTTCCCAGTTCTAGGGGAAGTTTGTGTGATAAATACACGTCAATTTGACGGATTAAAAAAAAAAAAGATAAAGTCCAGTCTTTAACATCATCCACAGGCCCCCGAACTTACTTAGACTCAACATTAAACATATCTACAGCCTCAACGCTAATCAAGCCTCCTCTACACTGCAGGATCCAGCCCTACAGAACTGTCTCCACTTCCTTGAATGTATACTGCACACTTTGCCTTCAGTGCTCTGTTTTTGCTATTCACTCTTGCCCCACCTCTGCATCTGGTACCGCCTTCCTATCATTTATAGGACAGTTCTTCTGGGAAGGTTTCCCTAACCCATGTTGCATGCTTTCCATGTGACCTCTCAGCTTCATGAATTTCTTCTGTTAGACTATCCCTTACATTGTGTGCTATTCGCCCCTTGAATTCTGAAGCCCTTCCACAGACGGTTATATCCAGGGACAAAGTCTATCTCATCCTTCATTGTATGTGAGTCACATTTCTCAGCTGGCAGGGGGAGAGACAGAGAGCTCCTGGGCTGCAGTAGCTGAGGTAGGGAGCCACTTATACTGATGGAAATATGTCTTTTTCCTAGGATTGTCACCAAATAATGTGGGTTACCACCTACTCACCTCCTGTGATATGTCACACATGGTAGGTGCTCAGTAAATATTTGTAGAATGAATGATTACATAAATGCCAGTACATTCATCTACGCTGCTGGCTTGTAATTTAGGATTACGAAGAGTGAGTGCAATGCCTTTTCCTTCTGGAGATTTTTAAATTCTGGCTTGAGAGGGCAGGTTGATCTTCTCTTACCCCCAAGATTTGCATGGCATATGTTAAAACATGGAACAGATGCTCTATTTAAAGAATCAAGTGACTTCTTTTTTAATAAAAAGGAAAATCCTTCAATATAAAAAATAAGATAAATATCTCCTTAAATATTAATATGCCAAACTGTGATTTTATTTTATTTTAAAATAAATTAATTCAATAAAAATTTCTTATGAAGTGGATGATCATACAAGTTATTGCACTACCAGAATCCCTACGGTAGATAAAAGCATGTAATTAAAATATCATTAAAATGAAAGGTTTAGAAAAACGGTGATTCTGACCCACTCCTAAGGGAAATCAGAAAGATAGAGGCCTAAAACAGTCCAGTGAAACCTTGAGGCAAAGATTTAAGATAACCGGCTTTCTTCTAAGAGATCTTCTCTCAAAAACTTTTTTTCATGATTTTCCTCAATATATAGTAGAAACCTCACATGTGACTATTATCATTGTTACAGTTCTTTGTTAAGAAATCTATTTTACTATAATTCTATTCACTGTAATTTCCTTAGTAACAGGCTGCTCTCTTTTTCTTTTAAACAACTATTAAAATGTCATTCGCATCACATTCTAGATGTGGCTCCAGCTATCCCCAATAGCTATTCAAAAAACATAATCACCATAATTACTGTTGACATCTAATTAACATTCAGCTTCCTCTCTACAGCATCTACAGCTGGACAAACCGTCTATTCCAGGATAAAAACTAATGCACTGTTGCCTTTTCTTAAAAAAATAAAACAAACCAGGATGTTAAACACCTGGGCTCCCTGTTTTTGTCCTCCCTGTGTCTGGCAGTTGGAGACAGGAGGACCACCACGAACACCTTTCTAAAGAGTTCCACCTGATACACTGGACTTCGTTGTAAGGAATTAAATCCACCCAGAGGCTTAGGGGATTGCTGATGTTAATCCACAATCTAAGAGTTGTATTGATTAAGGATGACTCTCAGAGTTTGCTAATGCATAGTTTTTTTTGATGAGGTCTTCCTTGATCTGGCTCCTTTCTGACTTACCTCAACACTTGCCACCCTCTTCTTTGTTCTCTTTGCATGACATCCTGGACTCCTTCCAGCCTCCCAGCATCATGTTCTCTCTTGCCTCTGGGACTTTAACCATGCCCCTCCTGTCTCCCTTCATCAGTGTGATGGTTAGGGATGTAGGCTCTGATGCCAGAACATTCACTTTTATATCTCTGGTCTCCATACTATAAGCAGTATGACCTTAAGCAAGTCAGTTTAGCCTGTGGGTACCTGTGTATTCTCATTTGTTAAATAGTCACTTCACAGGGTTATTATGAGGATTAAATGTATTAATATACACATTGAGATCTATCTATCAACAAATATTTATACCTACTTATATCTAGCAACAAATATTTCCTGAGCTCCCACTTGGTGCCCGGCATGGGGGATATGGCAATGAGTGAAAAAGAGAGCATCCTTGCTTCAGTAGAGCTCATAGTCTGGTAAATGTCTGGGGATTAAATAAATATGTATTCAAATGAATAAAACAAATACAGAAAGTAAATATAATTCAGAAAATACAATGGTATAATGGGGTCAGAGTATTTGAGGGGATGTACTCTCTTTGGCTGGGTGGTCTCTGAAACAGTGACATTTGCACTAAGCCCTGTGGATCCCAACAGACTAGCCATAAACAGATCTGAGACAAGAAAGTTCCAGGCCCAGGAAATAGCTAAATCAAAGCCTGAAGGTGGGACTGACCTAAGCCTTGTGGCAACACTTGTCTCCTCTCATTCAGTGAGAATGATACAATCCACACCCCCACACACCTCCTCTACTTGGGAGTTATCAGAATGGGAGAGTCCCTCCAGCTATGCCCACAATCACAAGTAAGCTGGCCTTTTTTCCTGTTACGGTTTTGCTATAAAGAGGAGTTAATATATATAAAATGTTGAAAGGAGTTTCTAGAATCCTTCGGATTTCTTAACATCATGGAACCTGGGTTATAATTTTATTCTCAACATAAGTAATGGAATTCATGTTGGATTTCTTTTCTGTTGATTGTTTTCATCTAGAGCAGTGGTTCTCAACTGGGAGCGATTCTCTACATAACCCATCCCCCACTCCCCTGGGAAGTTTGACTTTCTTTTTTTTTTTTTTTTTTCAAAACAGCATGCCAGTGGGGTGAGGGGAGGGGAGAGGGAGAGAGAGAGGGAGGAGGGAGAGGGGAGGGGAGGAGAATGAGAATCTCAAGCAGGCTTCACGCCCACGTGGAGCCTGATTCCGGGCTCGATCTCATGACTCTGAGATCATGACCTGAGCTGAAATCAAGAGGCTTAACTGACTGAGTCAACGAAGCACCCTGAAATTTGACATTTTTTGATTGTCACAACTTACTGGTTGTGACTGGCTACCGGTGTCTAGTAGAGTGTAGGATGCTGCTAAACATCCCACAGCTCACAGTTAGGGTCCGTGATCAAAGGAGTGAGACTGATACAAAGCAAAGGTCAAGCAAAGCTTTATTTTGCACCAACCATCGAGAATCAAACCGACCGTTTGGGGCCGTCTCTTACGGAGAGAGTGACCTCTCCCAGCCTCACAGACTAACTTTTATAGAGCAAAGGCCATGTGGTTGACCCTGGCCACACACAGGTGGCCAATGAGATTGCAACACACAGAGAAAGCTGCACAGTCATGCTAGGTCACACACGGGTGGCCAATTGAATTACAATTCACCCCACAGTAGCTATTTGAACTAGCCTATCACCTTGGTCAGAATTGGCACCCAAAAGGCGGGGCCCACATTCTTTGGTAGTTAGGGAAATAGTATGTGTGCTTTACTGATTGGATGTCTCCACCTGGCCTGACTCGTCCTTGTATTCTGTATTCTCTGTTATCAGGGACTGGTCAACCATATTTTACTGGTTTCCCGGGCTTGCTTCTAAGTAAGTTCCTCTGGGGGTTGAGGGGGCAGGGTCAGTTTAAGTTTTACTGCACAAACAACAAAATGGCTATTTAACCGAGATGGATTTGCTCTGGCTAAGTTGGCCCCTTACAACAGGACAAGCTCCCACAACAAAGAAGTGTCTCGCCCGGGGCGCCTGGGTGGCTCAGTGGGTTAAGCCTCTGCCTTCGGCTCAGGTCATGGTCTCAGGGTCCTGGGATCGAGCCCCATATCGGGCTCTCTGCTCAGCGGGGTGCCTGCTTCCCTTCCTCTCTCTCTCTCTGCCTGCCTCTCTGCCTACTTGTGATCTCTGTCTGTCAAATAACTAAATAAAATCTTAAAAAAAAAAAAAAAAAAAAAAGAAGTGTCTCGCCCAAAATGCCAATGCTACCTAATGTGGAAAGCGTTCTTCTTTAAAACCTTCCTTCCCGCTTCTGACTCCATCTTTAACTAGGACTAGTAGGGGTTCCTTCTTTGCAATAGTTCCCTTCCTTAATAAACAGATGGGCTTGAATTTATGAAATTAAGGATGAACAGCAGGGGCCTCTTTGTCTCAAGGGAGCAATGTGTGTCTGAGAGTCAGCAGACTGGAGAATACTTTGTCTCCTTTGCCAAGGGCACTGCCTTCTTCATGTCCTACTGGCCAAGAATTCCTCAACTCTTAGAGACGGATCCTATAGAGGACAAATGGAGCTCACCTGCACTACAGCTCTGATTCACTGGCACCAGCTGTTTGGAGCGCCACCTTGATGCCTGTAAGGATTCCCGAAGCCACGTTCAGTCCACTAGAGGTGTGCACCATAAACACAGGCACAGTACCATGTACGTGCTATTCCTTCATGAGGGAATGACTAAGTCTTTTGTTCTGCTATTAACCTGAACCTGAAGTTTGCTTTCTACTGTGGGCTAGATATATGACTCTCGGGAAAAGCTGTATCAAAATTTGATACTCAAATTTTGCACAGATAACCAGGGTAAGCCAGTATTCAACCAGGCTTTATTGTGTTTCTTTCCCTCTCCTTCTGCTGTTTGTCCTTAGGTCAGTTCACCTGTGACATGAGGTAGGGAGGCCTGACCACCACTGTCCTGTGGTTGAAGTAGCACTTCCCAGCCTCCCCTTGACACAGTTCTAGTTGGTAAACAATGGGCATTGCCGTTCTTTTCTTCTCACTTACAATTGAGGATAGCTACTGCATACTCTAAACTGAATGGTTCTCATCAAGCCTTTATTTGATTCATGGCCAGTCTGTTGAACGCACACCTGCAGGCCACTCATCAGAAAATCCAATTATCTTCTCAGTGCTTTCTTTGCCATTTCCCTTGGAGATCCCCTCATGGATTTCCTCATAATATCTTTATGAGTGCATGAATTCCATCTCTCTACCTCTCTTCCTTTATCCACCTGCATTATAGTTTTCAAAGCACTGTAGGTTTTATAAACCTCTCCCTCTCACACTGGGGCCTCTTAGCATCATAATTAAACCTTTTGTGTGTATTACATTTAGTTCCAGTACCCCCACCTTGATTCTGCCATTGGTCGCTCTACTGCCAATTTTGCTTTGCTTCTGGACAATCTCAAAGGACCTTCCGTCACAGGCATCAAGCCATTCTGTTTTGCTACAGCTCTTATTCTCATTGGTCCTAGTCCTTTTCCTTGGGTCATACCAAATGAGTCTAAGCTTACTCTTCATGACGTTTCAAGTTAGCATTTCCTCCTTTTGTGTTTATTTCACTTTTATGGACTGTTCTGCTTCCACTTTCCCTTCCTATAGCATTTTATTTGGGAGAATTACCCAAATAATTTCATTGGGAAATTGGTTTATTTTGGGGAACTACCTCTCCCTCGTTTTGTTCAATTCAATGATCACTTAATCTAGTATCTGCCCATGGTGGTTTTAAAATGTGTCCACAAATTCTTTGACACTCCCACTTTTCAATAGTAGAGCTAATTCTCCTCTCCTTAAGTATGGGCTACACTTAGTGACTCTCTTTAAAGGAACAGAATGTTGCAATACTCATAGTGTGTGACTTCCCAGGCTATCCCCCCAAAATGCGTTGTGGCTTCCTCCTTGATCTCTCTCTTGGGAACCTCTTGCTGTGGGGAATATAAGGTACTAAGCCATGATGACACACCAGCAGACTTATGGGGAAATCCACTTGGCAAGGAAATGAGATATTCTGCCAATAGATAGCTCCAACTTGCCATCCATGAGAGTAAGCCATCTTGGAAGAGAATTATTCAGCCTCTCAGGTAACTACCACCTGCCCGGCATCTTGTGACATGAAAAACGTAAATCAGACTCTCCCAGCTAAGCTACTTCTGGATTCCTGACCCACAGAAATTGTGTGGAATAATTAACACTTACTAATACATGAAGTCTTTAAGTTTGTGGGCAATTTGTTAGGCAGCAATAGATAACAAATACACTGTACCTCACTAGGAAAACAAGCTATTGCTGTGACAGAACCCCACAACATTATCTGCATAGAAATACCAACATTCTTTTCCTCACACATCTACAGGTCAGCTGGGATGATCGTGGCTGAGCTTGCCGATTCCTCTACAGAATGAGTAGGTGTACAGTTCTGCTTCACGTGACCCTCATTTCCATTAAACAACAGAAGTGGTTTAGACATTTTCTTCTCATGGAAATGACAGAAGCACAAAAGAACAAGCATAAATATGGGAAGCCTTTGAAGGCCTGGACTAAATACTAACATGCTTTCACTTCTACCTCATTCAATTGGCCAAACAAAGTTTACATAGTTGAATGCAAGTTCAAGATGCGGAAATATGGGGCGCCTGGGTGGCTCAGTTGGTTAAGCCTCTGCCTTCAGCTCAGGTCATGATCTCGGGGTTCTGGGATCGAGCCCCGCATCAGGCTCTCTGCTTGGCAGGGAGCCTGCTTCCTCCCCTCTCTGCCTGCTGCTCTGCCAGCTTGTAGTCTCTCTCTCTCTCTCTCTCTTTCTCTGTTAAATAAATAAATTAAATCTTTAAAAAAAAAAAAAGATGCAGAAATATATCCATTAGTGAGAGGAACTACAAAGTCACATGACACAGACTGTGGAAGTATAATTCCATTATTGGGAGGCAGTAAAGCACTGGGATGATAATCTAGTCTACCACAGTCAGACCCTTTATACTCTGTAACAGAGCAGGCACTTTGACCTAAGCTGATCTAATCAGATGGCTCACCATGCTCTGAATCTCAAGCTGAATGGTGCGAGGTTGAAGAAACTTCTTCCAACAGTTTGTACCTCATTCATTCTAGCTATAGGTCCCAGGGAAGCTTTTCCTACCATGAAACCAGTCATGTGTTTCAGCTTCTTAGCCCAAGAAGTGTCTTTATTTCTGCTTCTTTCCTAGCCTGGGTCTCCAGGTCTTTCAAACATTCATCTTGGGATATGGTTTTGATTCCCTCAACATTTAATTACTATCATCTGATAGATTCCTCTGAAAGTATACTCAACAGGGTCAGACTCAATTAGAGCCCTTCATGCATGTTGGAAGTAGCAGAGAGTAAAGAGAGCTTATCTCTTTGTTGTAGAGATGGTGTGTTTGTTAACAGCACCTAAGGCGCATTTGTTTTACTTACAAACTCAGAATCTTTTTTTAAAGACACCATTCCTTGCCCCATCCTCTATTTATGCAGTCACTTTGTCATTTTTGAATTGGAGAGTCCTTCTTGAGTTGGGAATTGACTTCATTTACAGAAGCTGAAGAAGAACAACAGTCAAACCTGGGCTGAGTCATGCTCCTGAAAGCAAATTGGTCACTTTTTTTTTTTTAAGATTTTATTTATTTATTGAGAGAGAGAGAGAGAGAGAGAGAGATAGAATGTGAGAGAGAGAGCATGAGAGGAGAGAGGTCAGGGAGAAGCAGACTCCCTGCTGAGCAGGTAGTCTGATGTGGGACTCGATCCCGGGACTCCAGGATTAAGACCTGAGCCGAAGGCAGTTGCTTAACCAACTGAGCCACCCAGGCACCCAAAAATTGGTCACTTGATCATTTTGTAACCCATGTTTTAATAACAACAACAACAACAACAAAAACAAAACCCTTTTACCTGTCCTCTTCATCCTCCCGTCTTAAAAAAGTTGAAAAGCTTCTCCTACCTCTGTCTATCTCCAAGGATAACTGAGGTTCTGTTTTCCATTATGTTTGGAGTATGTTGCATACCCCAAAATAATTTATTTGCAAGCTATCTGAATGCCTGTCTCAATGCCACTTTTATTTTCTTCAAAGACAACCCTTGGGACACAGAAAATAAGAGAATTAACATCTCTTGAACACTGTTCGGGGACATTATATTTTGGGAGGAAGTGATCATCTTCCTCAGATGAGAAAGCGTTTTTGTAAAGAAGATAACTGACTTGTTCAAAGTCAAACAGCTTGTCGGTGACAGAGCATGGACTGAAACCTAAGTCTGTCTAATTCCCAGGTTGACAGTCTTTATTCTACACCATGCTAGATGGCCCCGTATTGACCCAGCTTCTGATATCATAGATCTTCTAAACAAGAAAGACCTTAGGATTTGCTAAAAGCAGTGATTTCATTAGTCTCATCCTCTGGGTCCAAGAGTACCTCAGAAGCTGCCAGAAAGAGAAGAGTGAGGCAGGGATCACAGTGGGGAAAAGGAAGGGAGGAAAAAAGTGAAATGGAAGCCAGATATGTAGAATTTTGGGCCCTTGGTTCTATTTGAACAGAGCAGATCAAATTCTGTTTCACATATCAGAATCCCAACTGGGATTGTTTTAAAGGGTTCTACTGCATTAAGGAGTTGAAAAGCTACCAGTTTGAACCAATTCCCTCATTTTCCAGATCTCTGATTCTGGTGTGAGTTTAGATGGCTGGTTCCAGGTCTCAGTTAACAGCAGCGCAAAGACTACTCCCAGATACCTCGGCACCCAATAGGGCACTTTTTCTTCCCTCCCTCCTTTAAAACCTTCAAGACCTAACTCATCCCACCATGTTTTCCTCATCAATGTTATTATTCCAGTACTAAAGAAGCCTGAAATAAGTCATAGGCAGAAAGTTATCACAGGAAATAAAATAAAACAGAAGCATGAAATATTTAAATTTTACTGTTTGCCCTTTTTGTCAGATTTTGAGTATTGATAGTCCCTGAGCTGGAGGGAGATCTTGGCCCCTCCCTCACACATCTTTTCCATTTAACAACTTGACAACCCAGAGACTTATCCAAAAGTGTTCTTGACATGTTAAGAAAAAAGAATGCTGTCAATCTGGGAACTAAATATTTTGGCTTAAAAAAAAAAAAAAAAAGGTGATACCTGAACTCATACTGTTTCTGAAAGGGATACTGATTTAAAATGTCTCAGGAAGGAGTGATTGAAACCTTCTCCCACCCTAGACAAGGGATATTGACTTACCCAAAGAGCTGGTTTCATAATTTTCTTCCTCAGGTTTCACTCCCATAAAACTTGTTTCATCAGAAAGGGAGTTCTCAAAGTTTCATTTTTAGGCTAATAGCTTTTCTTAGGAAAAAAAACAAAAAACAAACAAAAAAAAACCTTGAGGAGCCTTGTGATATGATGAATCACTGAACTGAAGGGCATTTAGAGGGGCCTTTCACAGAGAGGTCATGAGAGCCCCCAAATTAATTAATTGTGGAGCTGATGCCATACAAAGGACTGTCCAACGTGCTGGTGGAATCATCCCAAGGACATTAAATATGTAACCAGTGCAATGATAGCTGGTCCCTGTCTGTGAGGAATTCAAACATAGATGGTTGATTAGTCTTGTGTACTCCCTACTAGATAATAGCTACCCTTATTAGACTACTTACTATGGACCAAAAACTGCTCTGAATGGTTTACAGGTTTTCAATCATTAAATCCTCACCAGAGATAAGGAAAGAGAGATTAATTAAGACACCGAGCTAAACTTTTACACAGATTCAATATATTTCTAGGATTTTAATCAGTGATGTTGTAGAATAGAAGAGACGTTCATCTTCACAATTAACAAAAACAACATTTTTTAAGCTCCAAGAAATGATCTTGTACCCAATAAAGAAAGAAAATAAAAAAAGAAGAAAAATAATTTAAAGTACAACACCCAATACAGATAAAATTATAGTGATAAAGCCACATACATTGAAAGAGATAATGTGTATATATGTGACATAATATGATGTATACACATATGATGATCATTGGTCTATGCTAAATATTTAAAGGCTGTTATCTGTTACCGCTAGCTATTACTATTCTTACGTCACATCAAATGAAGAGAGAACACCCATGAGCTGTGTGAGCTTGGGCAGCTTGCTTTGCCTCTCTCTACTTTCCTCAATCTCATCATCTTCATCTGGCAATAGGCACAATCCTGGTACATAACACACAGGGTTGTTGTGAGGTTCAGATAAGAGAGTGTGTATAGGGGCGCCTGGGTGGCCCAGTTGGTTAAGTATCTGCCTTCAGCTCGAGTCATGATCCCAGGGTCCTGGGATGGAGCCCTGCATCAGGCCCCCTGCTCAGCAGGGAGCCTGCTTCTCCCTCTCCCTCTGCTGCCCCCCCCACTTGAGCTCTCTTTCTCTCCATCAAATAAATAAACAAAATCTTAAAAAAAAAAAGAAGAAGAAGAAGTCAGTGTGTGTAAAGTATTTAGCACAGTGCCTGGCACACAGTAACCATTCAGCATATGAGAGCTGGCCACTTTGTTACTGTTATAATTATAAAATAATTATTGTTCAATTATTATAATTTTAAAATGTCATGATTATTTTGTTACTGTTATAATTATTTGTTACTGTTATAATATGTATATTGCACAAATTTTGCCAGGAGCACTGAAAATGTGTGTCACCCTTCTGGAAAAACATCAAGATAAATCCATATACTGCAAGTCACACAGGGGCTTATTTCTACTTCTGAACATTTGCTAAAAGAAAATAATTCAAGAGACTCAAAAAGCAATGTGCAAATTGCCTTTGGTAGCATTATCTCCAATAACCCTGTGTTTTAGGCAAAGAAGGATGGTCACTTAACAACTCTCTGAATAACGTGGAAACTGGAGCCAGAAACCAGCACCCCAGGATGATTTTCCCCTCAGAACTATTTAATAATCAGTGGTCAGGCCCTGGAATGAGTCTGATGCAGAGCTTTTTAAACCTATCATTTCTCACCATGTGTGGATTATAAGAGCACACTGCTTCTCCTATGGTGGTAGGGACTAGTAAATTCATAGCTGGATGGATGCACCTATTTATAGTGAAGATTTTTATTAGATAAATTTTGCCCCATAAATAGGAGATAGTTGCAAGATTTTCCTGATGCTACTACTTAGGATCGTTTTAGTGGTTCATATTGGTTTTTGGTGAAAAAATTGTTTAAAGCATGATTACTTAAGGCATTTTTGTTTCTTTCAACACATTTCTATTCTCTCAGCTGAAATTCTGCAGAAGTAATTCTGAACAGAATGAGACCTGGTGTTTCAGCTTTATTTGGTTATATCTTGGCCGTGTGGCTTACAGCAATTTAACATACTTACTGCCCAGGGAAATCTGTGGAGCATTTTCTCTTTGGAAGAGAGCTGAATGGCCTCTTTGATCCAGAAAAGTTGTGAGTGGATTTGCTTTAAAGGTAAAAGATTTTTGCCATATTAAAGAAAAAAATCTGTAGATGCAATTGCCCAATTTTTAAGAAAGCAAGAACAAAAGTTAAGTATACACAGAGTCTCATTAATGTTGTCCTCAGGGACCAAGCCAGGAGATGCTCAATATGAACATACCTTTCCAGTGTTTCTAGTAATAATCTTTTGGACAAAGTCAAAACAAGATTTAATTTACATCAAAGTCTGGGTTAGAGTAAGTAGGGTTAAAGCCAGACTGTAACAGTGAATTTAAAAAAAAAAAAAAAAAAAGAATGAGCAGAAAATAGAATTATAAAATGTGTTGTAAGTAAGGAAATAGGCTAAGAGAAGTTTAAGAGACTTGTTCAAGGTTGTACAACCAGGATAGGGGCAGAGGTAGGATTGGAGTTCAAGTCTGTCTGATTCCAAAGTTCATTTGGCTGCTGAGCAAATATTTATTTTTTTCCTACTGTCTGTCAGTGCTATGATCTGGGAAAAAGTACTGGGTAACATTAAATAAAATCCTGACCTTGAGGAGATTGCATTCTGACAGAAGAAATAGGTATAAAAATAATGACAAGGCAAATAATTAATTAGCATTATGCCAGATGCAATGAAGTAAAAACACACTGTGTCAAGGCACACTATATCAAGGGACCTGATCTAGTTTGGGATGTAAAAGAGCTCCTAAGGAGGAGATATTTATGTAGGGACATGAAGGATGAAAAGAAAATATCTATACTATATTATAGTTTGCAAAATTAGATTTGCATATACTTTTAGATAGGTTTAAAATTACATCCACTTAGAAAATACTGGTGTTATGTATATTAAACTTATTAGCCACAATATATAAGAAATTTCTACAAATCAATAAGAAAAGTTTCAATATGGGGTACCGGGGTGGCCCAGTCAGTTAGGCAGCTGCCTTCAGCTCAGGTTATGATCCCGGGGTCCTGGGATCGAGCCCATGTTGGTCTTCCCTGCTCAGAGGAGTCTGCTTCTCCCTTTGCCCCTCCTGCTGCTCATGCACATATGTGCACTCTCTCTCTCTCCCTCTCAAATAAATAAATGAAATCTTAAAAAGGAAAAGAAAAGGTTCAGTAGACAAAAGCAGCTATAAATAGAAAGTCTATCAACACAGAGACAAAAACAGAATACCATTTATTATTCATTAAATTAGCAAACATGAAGAAATCTGGCAACAGTTCCATGATAATGTAAGGAAACAGTCCCGAGCACTAGTGAAAGCAGTAAATACTAAAGGAGCTGCCACTTTGGAGACCTGTATACTCTGTGAACCAATAATTGTACTTCTTAGTATTTTATCTTAGAAAGATACTCACATACATGCAGAAGGAGACATGACATGAATGAGACTGTTTATTTTGGTCTTATTTACAATACAAAAAAAAAAAGAAAAGAATGCAGGTATTCATCAGTAAGGAGATGGGTAAAATATGTTTTGGTGTATCTGATCCAATTTAATATCACATAACTTTTCCAAGAAGTGATTTAGTTCTCTGTATAACCAACAAATAAACATCCAAGACATATTTTTCAGTGATTTATGGTTGAATCCAAGTTGAAGAAAAACGCATACAAAATTATGTCCTTTATGCTAAACTCCCAACCACACTATTTAGTTTTCCAAGGCCATATGCATGTATAGGAAAGCATAAAAATGTATAAAAGAGAAAAAAATGTATAGAAGAATCACAATATACTCACTACAGTGTTTGCCTCAAAGGAGAGCAGATGGGAATTGGTATGTAAGTCAAGAAAAACTAAAAATTTACCTATGATATTTTAGTATATTTTTTTCCACATAAGTGAAAAAACGGAAAATTCCTTCGCATAAAGTAAAATTTTCTACATTAATAGAAAAAAGTGGAATTTCTTGCTCTTAAATTCAGGCATAAATTACTTGTGTAAATACAAGTTAATAAAAAGAAAAAGAGAATGATGCTTACTGTGTGAAAGCATCTCCCAATTAGAAAATGGAGGCCTAGGGGTTCCTGGTTGGCTCAGTGTGTTAAAGCCTCTGCCTTCGGCTCAGGTCATGATCCCAGAGTCCTGGGGGGATCGAGTCTGGCATTGGGCTCTCTGCTCTGCAGAGAGCCTGCTTCCCTTCCTCTCTCTGCCTGCCTCTCTGCTTGCTTGTGATCTCTGTCTGTCAAATAAAAAAAAAAAAAGAAAGGAAAGGAAAAGAAAGAAAAGAAAAGAAAAAAAGAAAAGAAAAGAAAAAAGAAAAGAAAATGGAGACCTAGTTCACCATTTTCCAGAAAAGGAAGTGACTGCTTGGGCTGGATATTATGCTGAACCACCAGGCATTTGAGGTATAACTGAATTCCTGGGACGATAATAATAATACTGCTTTCCATTTGTCCAGCACGTTGCAGTTTTCAAAGTCCTTTGCCCATACATTATCTTCCTGGATTCCCAGGATAATGCTCAAGAGTACGGGAAAGATAATACATTTCCCAAATTCCACAAACAGACATACAATACCATCTCTTCAAGGATAATGGGGTCCTTTTGTGTATATGGCCATCGCTTTGGTGGCACAAATGGGGATGGAAAATGGTCATGTGAAGAGTTTGTGTACAACTGTGTACTCTGAGAACCTATTTGATTTTTGCCTCTGAAACCAGAGAGCAGTATCATTTCTGAAAAGTTGAGTCCTCCTGCCTGGAATTAGGCAATCTAATATTCCACTTTGCATCTACTAACGCAAGACCTTGAGGAGGAGGAACATGTGGTACCATTTCTGGGACTGATTCGCATGTCTTCTCCATGATATATTGATGATTATACAAATATTAATCATTAATGGTGCATTTTAGCTAGACAGTAGAGTTGCTAGTCCTAATGGAGTTGGAGATTACTTGTAATATGAGCTCATGCTGAGAAGGCTCTGCTCACCACTCACATCTGAAAAGGCTGCATGGCTTAGGAAAGGGCAAAGGGCATGGTCATCAAGGGTCAAAGCACTAGAGTCAGGCACACCTGAATAATTATTTTGCCTCTGCTATTTACGAGCCATGAGACTTTGCCTACATAAAATTACTTCTGTAAGTTTCAGCTTCCTCATCTATAAAAAGGGGTTAGCCTAGGAACAAAGAAAGCAAACTCTGAATCCGTTCATCTTGATTCACATCTCGCCTCTGCCACTATCTTCCTATGTAATTTTGGACAAACTACTTAATCTTTCCTTTCATCTGCATGAGAGGTAATAATTGTACCCACCTTAGCGTTGTTGTGAGAGTTAAATGAGTTAATATGTACGTTAAATATAAAATGTGTGTGCGTCTCTGGCACATATATACAGTGTCGTATTACTGTCCTAACTTAGTATACAGTACAAAGACCATCCTCAAAAAATGGCAATGGATGCTAATGGTGCTATTAATACTAGTGACCTTCAGAAAGAGAACTTTTCAGATTTAGACAAACAGGGGGCCAGATTCCTCTGTGCAGGAAGAGGTGCAAAGTGATACTCAGTCGATGCCTATTGAATGACTAACAGATACAAATGTCCTCAGGAAGCCAAAACAAACACCTATATGAAACATAGAGTCACAAAGACACATTAATGCAAGTTTGATGGACTTTTCATGTCACAGTTAAACAAAGTCTGCAGTGGCCTAGTGTGGGGCCCAGGGAGGGATTGAGGAGGGCAGGTGGGAGAGAGGAGCTCAACTAAGAATATTTTTAAGCCTGGCCAGAGCTCTGAATAGCAATGGAAAGAATTCTAGGAGTCATCCCCTAGGTTTTCCACCATAAATAAGCCAAAAGATTATTACCAGAAGAAGTTGTGTTGTGATGAATACAGTAAATCTCTTTTAATGATAATTAATGAATCCATTCAAAAAAATCCTGAGGACTTGCTATGGCTCAGCACTGTTCGTAGTGCTGGGCATACAACTTGGAACATAGTACATATAATCCCAGCTTCCTGAGGTGACACTCTAAGAGCAAACACAAGAAAGAGGACAGAGGGCTCTGGGGGTATAAGTGAGCTCCTGGGACATAAGGAAACCAGGAAGAGCAGAGAGAACTTTCAAGAAGCAGGGCTTGGCTGAGTAGCAGAAAAAAGTTAAAGGTGAGCATTCCAGCCACAGGGAAAGGCGAGAAGACCCTGGAGAAGACTGCCTTAGATAGTTTCTAAAACCCACACAAAAACACCAATCAGGCTGGAGCCAGAGTGTCACTAGGAATGTGTGAAAGAATGAGGAATCCAAGGTCTAGGGTGTTAGAACATTTTGCCCAAGTTCCCACAACAGGATGCATGCCCAAGTGATCCAAAGACAGCTCTGTTTCCTCTCCGCCGTTGGCATTGTTTGGCAATGAGATACATGTCCTCAGGAAGCAACTGACGGCGACAGCATATCTTTTTTTAAGGATCAGCAAAGATCCCTTTCTTTCAGGTCCAAAGCCTCATTTATCTCTGACCTTTCAGTTACTCACATCAAAACCCATCTCGCTTGAATTTCATGGTCATCCAGCTTTTCCTGGGTTTCCTGCCTTTGATGTATTGAAGGCAGCCACCTGGGCATCATCTGGAGGGCCGTATTCTTGCTACTCGGGTTTGCGAAATGTACCCTCCAGAGAAAGGCCCAACTGGAACTCCAGCTACTTCTATTCAATCTTTTGATGAAGATTCAAAATTAGGCTATAAAACACTGTTGTTTATCATGATCTTTAGAGAGAGAATTCTTTCCCTGTTGCCAGTTTGTGTGCAGGATAGAAAACGCTGCTGTATATCCCATGCTTTTCTCTTCACGATGCTAAAACAATATTAAGTGTCTTGTGAAAAAGCGGAAGTCATTAGTGCTTGGTCCAGTTTAAAAGCTTTCATAGGTTCCTCATCAAAAGTGAGATGATACTTGTGGAAATGCCAGTACAGAGCCCAGAGTACGCTTGCTATTAACCATAATGACAGTTCTTAATTAGTGAGCACCTCCTATGTTCCAAAGGGCTTTTATGTTCGCATTAATAACTATCTTTACACCAATTCTGCCAACGCAGAATTATCAGCCCCATTTTATGTATGAGAACAGTGATGGAAAGAGAAAGGAAGCACCTTGAGAAATAAAAATGCCAGAGGCAGGATATTCACTTTTGTCATAAAGAAAGGTAGATGTCAGATATTTTTGTTGGCATCTACATACCTTTTTTTTTTTTTTTAAATGTTGTCAGCGTGTTGTTTTCCTTGAGAATGACCCTTACTGCCTTCTCAATGCCCATGGTTCCAGAGGGGCTGATGGGATGTCCAGCTTCCCACATAATACCCACCTGGTTGGTAAGGATACCCTACCCCCCCCCCCACAATGATTGGTTCGGGGATGAGCACATCACCTAAGTGAGCCAATCAGAGCCAAGAACATCAATCCCACTGAACTGGCTGGACCCATTGGTAGAAGAGGCACGCTTTCTTCTCAGTACTTAACCTGGGATGCTATAAGCCCAGGAGTACCAGTAGCCATCTTTGGGAGAGTTGCCTCACAATAAAGCCAACCTGATAACAGCATTTGGACTGTGCACAAGCTATGTTGAGCATAACAATTCCCTCTTCCCCCTCTTTTTTTATGTTTAAGGTACATTTTGGTTATTTGGAACCAAAAGTATTTGCCCATACTCTATCCAGTTAATGAACTATACACTATATACTAAGGGAACTCGATAAAACATACTCTTTTATTTCTAATTTCCCTAACAGCAGCTCAAAAGAGATCATCACTCTTACTCTTGCTGATCATAATTTGGTAAAAATCAAAGCCCAGATGTAGCTAAAATACTAAATCTCCTTATACAAAGGTCCAAAAGTAACTAATTTTGGAGATCAGTACAGTAGTTTTTTTTTTAACCTTTTTTTTTAAAAGATATTATTTATTTATTAGAGAGATGGAGAGAGAGCACAAGTAAGCAGAGCAGCAGGCAGAGGGAGAGGGAGAATCAGGTTCTCTGCTGAGCAGGGAACCTGATGCGGGGCTTGATCCCAGGACCCTGGGATCATGACCTGAGCTGAAGGCAGATGCCTAACTGACTGAGCCACCCAGGCACCCCAGGACAGTAGTTTTATTAAAATACAATAAAAACCACTTCCCCCCACCTCCTTTTTTCTATTTATGGCAATTTGTGTTTGTGTGGGAAGTTATCAATTAAGGTTTGGGGAATCTATAGTCAAATTTCTGGGTATAAATCTAGTAACTCCTAGAACCCCATGGGGCTCAGTCTCCGCACAGTCACACTTAAAGCATCATTCAAAAACTATACATATAGTTTTAAAAATAACTCCAAACTTCACTTGGGCTTATGGAAAACATTAAATGGGGACCAGTTCAAGGTACATGCTGTAATGTGCCACCCAGATAGCCATTCAGGAATAAGAGACATATTACCTTAGCTATAGATCATGCCACTGACAGACGGTGCCCAGCTATCAGTCCTTTCGTGGCTTGCCTCAGTTGAAGAGGGTACCCTTACCCAAAGTCATACCCTCTTCCTGGGACAACCCACATTCAATGACTGAGCACGGGCACAAATTCTGGGCCCCTGGTCCCAACTGTGGAGAGCTGTGATGGGTCATCCTATCTTTAGAACTCCTACAAAGTCAGCTAACGTCTTTCCTGTGACTACACTGCACCTCATCATCCTCTGCTCAATCCTGCGTCCATCCCCAGGTGCTGATCCAAGTCCTCTCTTATAAATGTCCTGGTTACAAGTCCCTGACTCAGGGTCAGCTTCGTGCAAAAGCCAACCTTTAACAGATAGCAGTACATCCCCAAAGCTTTTTCCCGCACCCCACAGCTACTGCTTCAAATTCCCCAAACCCCTCAAGAGCCCCCACCCCATAAGCCCTTGTTCCTGTTTCCTTCGCTCCCTTCCGGCCCAGCTCTCTGATAAACTGGGCCTCTTTGACAATTACCCGGTTCTCTTCCCCACTCCACTCCACCCTGGCCCTTTTCCCTACCACTCTCCAAATTCTGAAACAGGGCTCGTAAAGAGGAGTCTTCGGCTTGCTGGAGGAATGAGGGAAGACTTAGGAGGATACATTCAATGTTGTTCTAAACACCCAATATCACAGTGATGCTATAGTCCTTTTTATACAGTAGTAAATCCAAATGTGGAAAGAGGTGGGGACTGCAGGGACTGGTAGCATTTAAAGATCATTAAATTGAATGTGCCAATGGAAAACTCTAAAGGTCAAGCAACGTGAAGTCTGTCCATGAGAAAATCAGATTTGTATCCTCCCTTCTAAATATCTCGGAGTTCCATATAATTGTGTGGGTTTTTTTTTTTTTTAAGTTTAAAAAATATAGTGATTGAAACAAAATATAATGCTGTGTATTTGGATAGAAGGTAGATTATGGATAGGGTGAATATTGCAAAGGTGGTATGCAAGTAATTAAAATTATAGGTATCTCTTTCTTATGCAGCTGTTGTGGGGATTAGGTCAGAGCATTATGCAAGCATAAACACTGTGTTTGAGTGGAGAATATCTGTTTTGCTCTATGGAACATTGTACTAAAGGACAGTACTAATTTGAAGAGATGGCAGTTTTCCTAAGAGGGCTATCAGGCCAAATAAAGCCTGACCCCAGAGAAATGGGATTCTTGAGGGACAAGGATATTTGTTTTGAAAAACCCTAATTATCTGCAAAGAAGAGCAGAGGCCACTTAGCAGGGTCCCCACTGTGTTGTCGAGGTTCTCCTGTGACCTGAGGCACGCCATCAGCCACCAAGACAGACAGCGTACTTTGTGGCACAGCCTGATGCCCTGACCTGTGGCTGCACCACGCCGCGTTTGGCATGACCGGCCCCCGGCTCCCACCAGGTTGACCCCAACCGACTGCACAGCCATGTCCCTGCAGGCTGATCCCAGGTCAGTTACCCAGAATGCAGGTTCACCAGAACATAGTGAGTCACAGTCAGATTTGTGGGTTAAGGGGAAAAAAAGAGAGAGAGAGAAAGGAAGAAAGGAAGTAAATATAATCCAACTCTGCTCTTATTCTCATAGAAGATAATTACAGCCAAACAAGAAAATTTAATGTCAAAGTGCCAGACTATATTATAATTAAACAAACACAAAGCAGGTTTCAGGAACGTTAACAATGCCACCTAAACAACTCAAACAAAGCTTGTTAATGAGGAAGCAGACACCTTGTCATTACTCCAGAACTCAGTACTGCCCGGTGCCTTTTAAAATGGCAGGGGGCCACAGAACATGTGGCCTCCTACATGGCAGAAGAAATCGGTTACTTTATTTTTGGGGTGAGACTTAGCATGCTAAGGCAGAAGCTGTGGGTTCAATTAAAACAGGGTTCAAATCCCATGGAGCCACTTCATATATGCATGCCCTGTGCCTCCATTGCCTATTTATAAAAAAGAATTAATAACAGGTCCGAGAAATGTGTAAAGTCACATACCATGAAGCCTCATTTGTGGTAGGTACAAACAGGATGTAGTGTATCTGTTACCAAGATAATTAGGACTGACCATACACCTGATGTACTATGGGGGTCCAGTAGGTATCGGATGAGGTGAAATAGAGGTGAGTACACTTCTAGCTCCTTCTAGTTCCCAAGATATAATCAGCAATTCTCCACCAAGGTCTTCACAGAGCTAACATTGGTCTTGATGCTCTTAGCTTTCATAGCCTGTGAGGTTAAGAACCACATTTGTTTTTTCTCTGTAGAGTGACTTACGCACAGCCTGTGCTTCGAAAGAGCCGTGGACGAACCCCATGATTAGAATAGTAAATGGCATAGCATGTCTGTTTTCCCGAACTCGGGGAAAGGAGATTTCTGCTATGTAGCCTCATAGGAAGTCTAGACACATACTAAGTCCTCAGCCAGTACAACATTTGAAAACACTGTCTAGGTGACTTTTTGGAAAAATATAAATTAGTGTTTGCAGGGAAAAGAGCTAGAGGTGCTATTAATGTTACAGCCAAATTATGGGTTTATATGTCTTCAGTCCAAAGGGAAGAACTGTAAAAGAGCTCTCCAGTTTACGGAGTGATTTCATTCCTCTGTTTGACTGTCACAAAAATTCTCAAAGAGTTTAAACCAGTGATTCTCAAATTGTGGGGGCACATTCTTAGAATAAAAGGTGGTAATTACATAATGTAGAATATTAAATGACACTGACTCACACCATCCAGAAATTTTCCCTCTTTACAATTATTTTTCGGTATTGCTTATTACATCCAGGAAAATTTCTCAGTCTGGTGGTAGCCTGTCCTCAACACCTCCATGATACTAACAACCTGTGAGGTGGGAAGAGAAGGAAGAGAAGAGGGAAGAAAGAAAGAAGAGAAATCAATGAAGGGATTAGGGAGGCGGGGAGGGACACATAACTGTCACCTTCAAAGCATTGTGCCATATTTAGGAAGAATTTAAAAATACTGTGTTCTTCATTGTATTCAGAGCTATCTACTTAAAGAAAAATATCAAGTCCATATTAAGTAAATAATGGTGCAGGAGGTATGGATACGATACAAAAACGTGGGAAGTAGTGTTAGACGGCAGAATTTACATTCATACTTTGCATCCGGCCCTCAAGCTGTAGGTGTGAGAGCTGAGGACAAGCTTTCTACCTCACTCTTTCCACTTCAAGAATGCCTCTTAAATAATTAAAGCATTTCAAGGGTAAGTCTGAGTAGAGGTTAAGGGTGCTCCTATCTAGTTAGATCTAACGTTGAGTGCAGCCTCAATGCCACTAGCTATGTCTTACAGACAAGTTACTTAACATCCCTAACCTCCAGTACCTACCTTTTAGAAAAGGCAATAAGCACAGCATCTAACTCAGAGGGTTGTGTGGTGCTTCAAAGAGAAAAGTCATTATCAAGCATTGAGCACCGTCCCACAGACACAGGAGATCCACCAAGGTCAGCTCGAGAAATACTGACTACAAAGCTGGAGGCATCACACTTCCTTTTTTCAAACTGTATGATGAAGCCATAGTAATCAAAACAGTACAGGGTGGGCCTAAAAACAGACACAGAGGCCAAGAGAACAAAATCAGGAACCCAGAAATAAGCCGACACATACACAGTCGACTAAGCTTTGACAAGGGCATCAAGAACCCACAATGAGAAATAGCGCTGAGAAAACTGGAGATCCACATGCAAAGGAATGAAACTGGATTCCTGTCTTTTTTTTTTTTTTTTTTTTTAGATTTTATTTATTTATTTGACAGACAGAGATCACAAGTAGGCAGACAGGCAGGCAGAGAGAGAGAGAGGGGGAAGCAGGCTCCCCGCCGAGCAGAGAGCCCGATGTGGGGCTCCATCCCAGGACCCTGGGATCATGACCTGAGCGGAAGGCAGAGGCTTTAACCCACTGAGCCACCCAGGCACCCTGGATTCCTATCTTAAAACACTTACAAAAATTAACTCAAATTGGTTTAAAGACTTCAGCGTAAGCCCTGAAACCGTAGAAACCCTAGAAGAAAACATTGGGGGAAAAAACACCTTGACATTGCTTTTGGTGATTTGTTTGGATACGAAAACAAAAGCACAGGAAGAGCAACAACAAAACAAACAAACAAACGGGACTCCATCAAACTAAAAAGCTGCACAACCAGGGCGCCTGGAGGGCTCAGTCCGTTAAGCATCTGCCTTCCGCTCAGGTCATGATTCTGGGGTCCTGGGATCGAGTTCCACACCACAGGGTTCCCTGCTCAGTGAAGAGCCTGCTTCTCCTTCTGCCTCTGCCTCTTTCTTTCTCTGTTTCGCATGAATAAATACATAAAGTCTTTTATAAAAAATGATAAATAAAAAGTCACACAACCAAAGAAATAATCAGCAGAATGAAAAAGCAACCTATTTGCAAATCATATATATGATAAGGAAACATCCAAATCATACAAGGAATTCCTATAACAAAATAGCAAAGAGAGAGAGAGAGAGAGAAACCTGCATACAAAATGAGAAAGGGACCTGAATAATCATTTTTCCACACTTGATCTTAGCCAAAAGGCTGAAAAGCGATCTGAATAATCATTTTTCCAAAGATATACAAATGACCAACAGATACATGACAAGGTGCTCAACATCACTAATCATCAGGGAAATACAAATTAAAACCACAATGAGATACTACCTCACATGTGTTAGGATGGTTATTGTCAAAAAGGCGAGACAAGTGTTGGGTAGGCTACAGAGGAAAGTAAACCCTTGTATGTTGTGGGTGGGAATATAAGTTGGTACAGCCACAATGGAAAATGGTATGGAAGTTCCTCAAGAAATTAAAAATAGAACTACCATATGATCCAACAGTCCCACTTCTGGGTATATATATCCAAGGAAAATGAAATCTGTACCTCAAAAAGATATCTGCTCTCTCATGTTCTTTAGAGCACAGCCAGGATATAGAAACAACCTATGGCTGCATCAACAAATGAATGGCTAAAGAAAATGTGGTACACACACAGGCACACACACACACACACACACACACACACACACACACACAATTAAATGTTATTCAGCCATTACAAAGGAAGGAAATCCTGCTGTTTGCAGAAACATGGATGAACCCGAAGGTCATTATATTAAGGGAAATAAGCCAGACGTAGGTAGACAAACACTGCATGATCTCACTTATATGTGGAATCTAAAAAAATTGAACTCATAGAACCAGACAGGAGAATGGCAGTTTCCAGGGGCTGGAAGGTGGGGGGGAAAGGGAGACGTTTGTTAAAGGGTTCAAATATCTAAGTATAAGACAAAGAAGGTCTGGTGTAAAACATGGTGACAAGAGCTGAAATACTTAATTGTATACTAGACCGCTGCTAACAAAAGGTAACTAAGTGAGGTAATTGATGTGTTAATTAATTTACATGTGGTAATGATTTCACAGTAAATATTAAACCATCCCATTGCACACTTAAAAAATCACATGTACAACCTAAATATACACAATTTTTATTATTAACATATACTTTAATAGTCTGGGGAAAATACAGATTGAAAGGCTTCAAATCAGAACTCTGCCAAATGCTTGAATTTTCTAGCATTACAATGAGTGGTTGTTCTTACCATCAGGAACTGACTGGTCTATCTTAGGATATACTGTTTATTCTTTTTTGAGGATCAACCCTAACCATGGTTAGGGAATTATAAGGCTTGTTCCTAAGAAGGACTCTTTGAGATACAGGGAACCTAAAAATCACATCTTTTGGTCAGGCAAAGATATTGTCATAAATAGCTAGACTTTGGAGAAGGGGAGGGGTGAGAACTTGACCTTAACTGAATCTCAACAAAGTATGTTCTACTTAGAGGTAGAAGATAGTATTTTGCAGGATATATACTAGTAACCAGCAAATTGTCAGAATATTTATTAAACACTCTGCTCAGCATTCTCTACTGGGTACTGAGGCTACAGCAATAAATGAGACTCAGGCTCTGCCTTCACAGCGGTATAATCAAGTGTTCTAGAACCCCAGCCCTGAGGTCACATAATCTTCCTAGCACTTGTTCAGGAAAAAGCATACCTGGAAACCATGTAGGCATTAGGTAACTGGTAACTGGATTGCCCTCAAGTGATGTGATGCTTTGGAGAAGAAATTTTGCCTGAGTGCTCCTACTGATACAGCAAAATTATTAGCCATTTAATCAGAATTCCCCAAATATCAAGCATTTCTATAACATAATTATAGTTGTTGTCATATCTACATTCCACCATGCTATATTTTTTTTATTCTTTAGATTGTTTCATGTTCTTATTTTGATAAATGTATTTTTCTTTTTTGGGGGGAAAAGATTTATTTATTTGAGAGAGAGAGAGAAGCACACATGGGCGAAGGCACAGAGGGAAAGAATATCCAAGCAGATTCCCACTGTGCTTGGAGCCTAACGCGTGGCTTGATCTCACAACCCATGAGATCCAGACCTCAGCTAACACCAAGGGTCAGACACTTACCCTTGACTGAGCCACCCAGGTGCCCTGATAAATTTATTTTTCAAAGGAAATCCTGTATCACTACCATAATTAAAAACTGACATCTTATGACATAAATGGAAGTCATTTGTAAAAAAAAAAAAAAAAAAAAATTGACCAAAGTTCAGCACAATCTTTTTTTTTTTTTTTTGAGAGAAAGAGCACACACAGGAGCAGGAGGGGAAGGGCAGAGGAAGGGAGACAGAATCTCAAGAAACTCCATGCTGAGTGGGGAGCCTGAGGTAGGGCTCAATCTCACAACCCTGAGATCATGACTTGAGCTGAAATCAAGAGTCAGATGCTTAACTGACTGAGCCACCTCAGTGCCCCAAGCTTAGCACAATGTATTGCCAGTTATCTATTAAACTATTACAGAGGAGATAAATATGAAGCCAAGACGTGCTTCTTGATATCAGTGTAGGAAGGAATGCTGCTTCCTATGGTGGTTCCATTAGAGTTATGGTCTCTTTAGTTTCTTGGCTCGTGCTGTTCCATGAGAGGTGGACTGACTTATCTGCTTGATAAATGTGGGAAGGATAGAGGACAGTCTTGGTTCAGAGTCACTCTTTTCCCTTAGGAGTTACTGAGTCTCACACTATGGTGTTCCCCCAATTCAGCCCTTGGCCTCCATGTGCTACTCCTTAATACTATTACCAATTTGTTCAGAATGTGGCCGGTAAGGGGTGCCATTCTATAAGACTGAAAGAAAATTGAATGCGAATGCCTTCAGAGAAAGTTGATGGGAAACTATATAAATATAAATAATATAAATAAGTAAGGGCAAAAACTTTTTAACTCCCTGATAAATCTTTATCTCCCTAAAAGTGGGATGCTCCGGTGTTTAACATCTCCTGGTGTGAAGTTCACAGCACCATCTATAAGATAGAGCTTCTAAAGAATTAAACCTGAAACTAATCAAGATCTTGTTCTAATTAGCAGTTTATGGAAATACAGGAAATAGAATAACCCATTAAGTGATGCATAAAAATCCAATCAGCAATCCAGGATGTTGCAAATTCTTCAAAACAAATACAAAAAGGAAAATTTTCCTCTTTTCAATAAATAAGTGGCAGGAAAAGGGGAAGAAGTGAAAAAGTAAAATCCTGTCCAGAAGGAAGATAGGACTAGAAATATTTTTCTTTCTTTCTTTTTTAAGATTTTATTTATTTATTTGACAGACGGAGATCACAAGGAGGCAGAGAAGCAGGCAGAGAGAGAGGAGGAAGCAGGTTCCCTGCTGAGCAGAGAGCCCGATGTGGGGCTTGATCCCAGGACCCTGGGATCATGACCTGAGCAGAAGGCAGAGTCTTTAACCCACTGAGCCACCCAGGCGCCCCTAGAAATATTTTTCATTACTCCTCCTGCTAAGTACAATGACATGACAAACCCTAGTAATTATATATAAAACAAACATAAGAAGACTCGAGAGGAGGAAAGAAAAAGGCTGACTGACCAGGAACAATGGGACTGAGGAAACAATATGGTGGTGAGCTCCAGGAGGTTTCTTTTTTGTTGTTTCTGACTTGTTTATTCTGAACATGTCTGTGGGAAGAAGTTTACAAACCAACAGGAAGAGTGCTGGCATTACAAATGCCCCTGGGGAAGGCTTAGCTCATGGGATGACAGGTCTGAGCTGCCCTCATCCTCCCTGCAGTCTTGTTTCTCTCAGTAGAGCCAAGCACACCTCTGCTCAGAAGCCTCCGTGGACCCTCTTCCCTGTAACGCATGTGACACATTGCTGGCCCCTCTGGCCTCACCTCCCATACTTCCCTTGGCTGGTTTCCTTGACCTTACCTACCAACCTTCTCCTAGATGGCCCTTCTGACTTCTTCCACTCCTCCTCTGGCTGGTTTCTCCCCAGTTGCTCCTCAGACATACCAACACACACTACCTCAGGGCCTTTGCACTAGCTGTTCCACCCCTGAAAATGCTTTTCCCTTACTCACAGGCTCATTCCCTTCTGCCTACACTATTCACCTTCCCTCATGTGTTGTTCACTGCAGTACATAATGCCATTCATCCTGTGGCATGATCCCTGGAGTGTTCCTTTTGCCTCATGGAGATGAAGAGAGAAGCAACCTGAAAAACCAAGGAGTGCAGATAAAAAAAGTCCCAACAAAAGCCTATTGTCTCTACACAAAGGAATAAGAAAAGAGCAGAGTCTCATAGCATGATGTTTTAGCAGGTTTCCCTGGAAACTGCTTTGACAGGAAAGGGGGTTTATGAATGCTGTCTTCTTACTGCCAGGTGGGAGTAGAAGTCCTGGTTCCCCATCTGACCTCCACTGACACCTCAGTAGCAGAAGGCACTTAGTAGTATTGGTGGTAGTGGAAGTGAGAAATCCTAGCTATTGTCCAAAAGTCTTCTGTCTTGCTAGATTAAACAGAGCCTCAAGGATTTGTGGAATTGTAACAAAAGATCTAATGTCCATATCATTATAGAGTCCCAGAAGGAAAAGAGAAAGAAGATAGAGCTGGAAAAGTACTTGGAAAAAATTATAGCAGAAAATTTCCCAAGTTTAGCAAAAGACATAAACCT
Organism: Enhydra lutris kenyoni; assembly: GCF_002288905.1. Taxonomy (NCBI): domain Eukaryota; kingdom Metazoa; phylum Chordata; class Mammalia; order Carnivora; family Mustelidae; genus Enhydra; species Enhydra lutris. Next base: position 20,291,119 of record NW_019154094.1, on the reverse strand, counting down.
GGGTGATCAGTATACAGTGGTTTGTTGCTCTCTTCTCTCCTCTATGTATATTTGTAAAGTTTCATAATAAGGAATATTAAAGAGAGAAAGAATTTAGAACCTAGATGTCCATCAACAGATCAATTGATAAAGAAGGTATGGTATATATATATACAATGGGATACTATGCAGCCATCAAAAGAAATCTTGCCATTTTTAACAATGTGGATGGAAATAGAGGATATCATGCTAAGCAAAATAAGTCAATCAGAGAGAGACAATTATCATATGATCTCTCTGATATGAGGAATTTGAGAGGGAAGGCGGGGGGTCGTGGAGAGTAGAGAGGGGAAAAAATTAAACAAGATGGGATCAGAAGGGAGACAAACCATAGCAAACTCTTAATCTCATGAAACAAACTAAGGGTTGCTGGGGGGTGGTGGGGAAAGCATAGGGTGGTGGGGTTATGGACATTGGGGAGGGTGTGTGCTATGGTGAGTGCTGTGAAATGTGTAACCCTGATGATTCACAGACCTGTATCCCTGGGCCAAATAATACTTTATATGTTAATTTAAAAAAAAAAGAAAGAATTTTAAAATATCTTTTTCACTGTATGATTTAATGTAATTTAATGCAATGATTTTAACAACTTAGAACTGCATCATGATATATTGTATTAAATAAACTGTAAGCACTCGCCCAATGACAATACTAACATTCTAAAGACCTATAATTTACATACAAAAACACCTATGGAGTAATTCTTTGTTGAAAATATTCTACTATATTGTACAATTTTTCTTTTTAAAATGTTTGATTTTATGTATACAGTAAATGCAATATAGAGCCATATATCAACTCTAAAGAATCATAACTTGAAACTTCTATTCTTTAATTCCTGCACCAATACTATAATTATTATTATAATATAATAATATAATATGATAATTTTATTATATTATAATAATATATTAAATAATATAATAATTCTTAGAGAAGTTGATCTGTGCAATATTTTGTGTCTGTTTATTCTGCCAGTCCAGGTTTCTTATATTCCTCTAATTTCTTTTTACTTGTTTTATTACAGATTCAACTTGGCAGTAAGGGACTAAAACCATGAAACATAGAACATTCTGTATAATAACTCTATAGTGCTCTAAGTTTAAAATCATGTAATTAATGGTTTGCTTAATAACATAGATTCCAATTTTCTGGAGCATTGTGTCTTCATGAAGCAGGGTTTTTTTTTTTTTTTAAAGCACCTAAAATGTATCTCACTTGGTTTGCTTCTACCTTGCTGTTGGACTCTTGAAAAATGTTTTTTCACCTTTTATATACACTAAAACAAAGACTTTCACTCTAAGTACATGATTTCATTAAAGATCATAGGTTGGCATTACTTTACTGAAATTTGCTATTGTCCTGAAGCTATTTTATTGTTCCTTTCCAGGCTGTCAGTTTCACTTAAACCTGATAATTATACTTATAAAATAAGACTTCTTTTCTTACCTGAAAGTGACTTCAAAAAAAACGAGCAAGTTGCCTTTTAAACTCAGAAGTGTAAAGTGTGTCTGTTTAAGCCCCAGGAGACTAGAGAACCACTGGCTAAAAAGCTAGTTAAAAAAAAAAAAAAAGCCACATCCTGTTGGCATATTTCAATACAAAACATTTTTCTAGTGCTTTTAAGTAAATTGAATATTTGTCATGTGGTTCTTGTTAAATAGCTGTTTGATTCAGTTAACAGCAGATGTATTTTACAAATGCTATCTCTATGACTTAGAATCTATCAGCTCCATCAACATATTTTAGTCTTGGTTTTTCTTTTAACCGTTTTGTTGGCAATGTAAAAATGATACCATCACCTCAACTTATACATCGCTGTCAGTTTTACTTAAAGAGAGAAAGATACAGAAGGAAATTAGTCTAAGGCATGACTTTGTGAAAAACACTATAATAAGAATACAATACTGATGTTTTTTTTTTTTAAAGATTTTATTTATTTATTTGACAGATAGAGATCACAAGTAGGCAGAGAGGCAGGCAGAGAGAGAGAGAGGAGGAAGCAGGCTCCCTGCCGAGCAGAGAGCCCGACGTGAGGCTCGATCCCAGGACCCTGGGACCATGACCTGAGCTGAAGTCAGAGGCTTTAACCCACTGAGCCACCCAGGTGCCCCAATACTGATGTTTTGATGACTCTTCATTTGCTATGCACCACAAGCTGTTCATGCACTAGGAATATGATAGCAAATAAGACAAGTATGGTCTTTATACTGTAGTGAAGAAGAGAGTCAACAAACAAATAAAGAAATAATTTCAGGGGCACCTGGGTGGCTCAGTGGGCTAAAGCTTCTGCCTTTGGCTCAGGTCATGATCTCAGGGTCCTGGGATCAAGCCCCACATCAGGCTCTCTGCTCAGTGGGGAGCCTGCTTCACCCTCTTTCTCTGCCTGCCTCTCTGCCTACTTGTGATCTCTCTGTCAAATAAATAAATAAAGATCTTTATTAAAAAAAAAAGGAAGTAATTTCAGATAGTAATTAGCTGCAAGGATCAAACAAAAGGGAAGTGATAGAGAAGGTGATGTATTTAGTGACTTGGGATGAGATGATCAAGAAAGCTCACTGATAAGTTGGCACCTGAGCTATAGTCTGGGTGAGGAGGAAGATTAGAGGGATCATGTGAAGATCTGGGGGAAGAGGAGAGGGTCAGGCAGGACACCGTTCTGGACTGAGAGTTCAGCAAGTGCAAAGGCACAGGGGATGTTTTGCCAAAGTTTTACAAAAACAGAAAGCAGCTCAGGGTTGTGGGAGAATGGTTACTAAGGTAGAGAGAGGTCTGCAATGAGGTAGAGAGAAAGGCATGTGGCCCTATCATATAGGACCTTGTAAGCCATGATGAAGAGTTTGTGATGTATCCTAAGTGTAAGGAGAAACCATTAGAGGTTTCACAGGGGAGTGATATGAACTGATTGAAATCGTGACAAGATTGTTCTTGCAACAATATGGAAAATGGGTTTTAGTGGGGGCAAGACTAGAAGAAGGTTAGAGTTAGAAGACTATTACGAATAGGAGCCCTCTTGAAAGATGGTGATGGTTTGCATGAAGGTAGGGATAGTGAAGATGCATTTGAAGATGGATTTGAGATGTGTCAAAAAGTGCTGTTGACAGTACCTGCTGATGAGTTTAACAAGGAGGTAAGAGGAGAGGAACCAAGGTTGACATCCAGATTTTGGGTTTCTTTAGTTGGGTGGTTAGTTGGTTGCTATTTACTGACAGGAGAAGAAAAGTAGAGGAGCACGTTTTAAGGTTCCTTAAACCAAGAGTTCCTTTTTGGACATGTTCATTTCCAGATGCCTTGAGACATGCAAATGGACACAGCTAGTGGATGATTGCATATTCAAGTCTGGAGTGTAAAAGGCAATTCAGGGCTGGAGATAAGAATTTTGGACACGCTGGCATCTAATTAATATATACATATATATTTTTAACGATCTTACTTTTTTATTTATTTGTCAGAGAGAGAGCACACAGGCAGGCAGAGTAGTAGGCAGAGTCAGAGGGAGAAGCAGGCTCCCTGCCGTGCAGGGAACCCTATGTGGGATTTGATCCCAGAACACTGGGATCATGACCCTAGCCAAAGGCAGCCGCTTAACCAACTGAGCCACCCAGATGTCCCTCTAATTAATACTTTTTAAAGTAGAATTAAATGAAATCATTAAGCTGGCATTAAATATCATTTCAGGGAGCCTGTGTAGAATAGAATTTAACTGTAAACCTAAGGCCTCGGCAAAAACTGATGGTAGGTTCTTCAATTTTCACAACTGTAACCAAAATATCCTATAAGTGTAACTGGAAACCCAAGGATTTGAAGACTCACAAAGTGCTTTAATCATACAATCAAAATGGGATCATTTAAATTCCATTTCAACAATGGAACTTGGAGGATTTTTTTGAGCTTCTGAATGTACTATGTATATATAGGATTCTTTCTGTAACTCAACACTCTAAATTTTTATAAGGTTCTCACTCATTAATTCAAAACTCAATGTGACAGTATAGAATATAAAATTCCTCCTTCCTTTCCCCAGTGGGCCTGAATAACATCTAAACAATTTCCAAATTGCTGAAGTTTGAAATCCCCCTCCCCCCACCCCAAATACTAAGAAAGCCATCCTAAAGTTTTGCCTCTGGCTGAGAAACTTCCAGCTACGCCCACAATATACAAAGGCCATGTGGTATTGGTCCCCTCGAAATACCACCGTTGTGAAAGGACCACAGTTAAGTTCTGGTATAATTTTTTGGACGAGCAAAAAAAAATTTTTTGGACCTGTAAAGAAGAGAGATTATGAAGTTCTATTAAAAGAAAGTCTCCAATAGATTCCTTATTGGCACACTACACAGCTTGTCAATATGTTTTAAAAAAAAAAAACAAAAAACAATTCACCTAAAGGATGGTGAAAGGATTAACAAAATCCCAGATAAAGGCAGAGTCAATCCTTTCGGAACATTCTCAAGGGCCTGGTTTTCTAAACGAAATCTTGCCAACTATTTTAAATTATCATTGTCCTCATCTTGGGCTAGATTTGAGGAAAGTTTCTCCCATAGGGCAGAGAACTCAGAGGATAAAAGAGATTAACACATCACGCAGACATCTACAAATATATACCTCACCGACACATCTCCTCCAACCAACTAACCACTGGCTGATTATTTGGCAAAATAATTGATTTGGCAAAATAATTCTAAAATTGATTTAAAATTTGATTATAAAATCAGAAAGAATGTGGCTAATTCACAAGGATGTGAATCAGAAAGAAAGAACTGGCTAATTCCCAAGGATGGAGCCACACAAACTGCTTTTTAATGTTATTCTCTGCTTTAGACGGTAAGATTCAAATGAGCTAACTTGAAGGGGTTCCCTGACAACAACCCTTTGAAATGGTCACAGGACAAGAAGAGGACTTGAATGAGCTCTGGGTTCCTGAAAGTTTAGATTCCATAGATGAGGAAGGGAATATTTCTTAGTCTTGACTAGCTCAACTCAATCTCAGAATTCCATAGAGTGATAAACAAGAAGGGAGTCTAAAAATGCTTTAAAACAAGTAAAATAGGGCATTCCATGATCTAAGACTATCCCAATTACAGTCAAATAACCACTAATAACATGGAAGACCTTGAAAGCAACACTTCCTCTCTTCTTCACCTTCACACTAGTAGGCAGTGATTTATTAAAAACAACAACAAAAAGGGAGAGAACGGAAGAAGAGATTAGATTTTATAGAGCCCGATCGCCAAGTTCCAAATTTCAACAGATTGAAATGGTATATTCAGTGAGGGGAAAGACAAATATTAAAATGTTTCAAGAAAAGTAAAAGATCAAGGAGTATGATATGGGGCAGGTTGGCCATGAGCATGTAACTGTTTTAACATCTTGACTGACTTTATATTGTCTTTGCATGTACACGCATTCTCTGTGGCCTGTTTGCACTCTATAGACTACCTTTCCATACTTACTTCACTCCCTTCCTGGAAGAATGCCTTAGTCAGCTCTGGTTGCCATAACAAAACACCACAGAGTGGGAATTTTAAAAAACAGAAATGTATTATCTCATGATTCTGGAGGCTAGAAGCTCAGGATCAAGAGGTTGGCAGATCTGGTTCCCTGAGTCCTCTTTCCTTGGTCTGCAGGCGACCATCCTCTTGCTTCCTCATCACCTGGTTGCCACTTGGGAATATGCACCTTGGAATCTATTTCTCCTTTTATAAAGACACCATTCATATTAGATTTGGTCCCCATCCTCAAGGCTTATTTTAGTTTTTTAAAAATTTTTATTTTTTTAAACATTTTAAAATTTAAATTCAATTAATTAATGTATAATGTATTATTGGTTTCAAGGTACAGACCTGTGATTCATCAGTCTTATACAACACCCAGTGCTCATTACATCACATGTCCTCCTTAATGTCCATCACCCAGTTACCCCATCCACCCACTCCCTCCCCTCCAACAACTCTCAGCTTGTTTCCTATGATCAAGAGTCTCTTATGGTTTGTCTCCCTCTCTGGTTCCGTCTTGTTTTACTTTTTCCTTTCTTCCTCTATGATCCTCTGTTTTATTTCTTAAATTCCACATATCCATGAAATCATATGATAATTGCCTTTCTCTGATTGATTTATTTCGCTTAGTGTAATACCCTCTAGTTTCAGCCAAATGGCAAGATTTCATTCTTTTGATGGCTGCATAATATTCCATTGTATACATATACCACATCTTCTTTATCCATTCATCTGTCAATGGACATCCGGGTTCTTTCCACAGTTTGGTTATTATGGACATTGCTGCTGTAAAATTGGGGTGCAGGTGCCCCTTTGGATCACTACATTCGTATTTTGGGGGTAAATACCCAATAGAGCAACTGCTAGATCATAGGGTAGCTCTATTTTCAACTTTTTGAGGAACCTCCATACTGTTTTCCAGAGTGGCTGCACCAGCTTGCATTCCCACCAACAGCATGGGAGGGTTCCTCTTTCTCCGCATCCTCACCAACACCTGTTGTTTCCTGACTTGTTAATTTCAATGGCTTATTTTAATTTAATCACCTAACTAAAGATCTTATTTCTAAATATGGTTACATTTAATTACCTCTTTAAAGATCTTATTTCCAGGGGTGCCTGGGTGGCTCTGTGGGTTAAGCCTCTGCCTTCGGCTCAGGTCATGGGTCTCGGGGTCCTGGGATCGAGCTCCACATAGGGCTCTCGGCTCAGCGGGGAGCCTGCTTCCCCTCCTCTCTCTGCCTGTATCTGCCTACTTGTGATCTCTCTCTCTGTCAAATAAATAAATAAATAAAATATTTAGTTTAAAAAAATCTAATTTCCAAATATGGTTACATTCTGAGTTACTGGGGGTTAGGACAGCCACATGTTAATTTGGGGTGGGGGGACACAACCATCTAGTAACATACACCATGAGCATGGATGATTTGTTTTTCCTAATCTTGAAAGTAACAGCCTCTTCACTTAAGACTTCCCTCTTACCTCTAAGAAACCCCCTCCTTCAGGTCTGGTTTGAACACCTATCAATGAGTGGCTTCATTTTCTCACCACAATCACTACATTAAGTCTTCGAAATCTGAGCTAAAGCAACACCTTATACATAAAATAGCTCCTTCCAAAACTGTTGGTAATCTCCTTTGACCAAATTCAAGGACTGTTTCTGCATTCTACTTACCCTAGTTCAGGATGCAACACCGGACTCCATTCCTGCCGCCTCTGTTTGGAAATGCATTCCCTCCTTGGGGACCTGACTTTACATTCCAAAAGAGCCCTCCTTATTCCTTCCTGGTTCTCTCCTCTATTTTTGCTCCTCTATTTTTTGCTCTCTAAGGTCCAGTCGCGTTCTTTTAGTCTGCTCTGTTCTCATTTTCCTTGAGAAAAATGTGCCCTTTCCACTGATTCAACCATCACTTCCTACACAGCTAGCTGAACTGCCTGTCCTGAATTGCCTCAGATCTTGGGTCTCTTATTCAACTCCAGGCTCTACATCTGCAATTTTTTTTTTCAGCTCAAGCTCAGCATATGCAAATCCTCATTCCTCTTTCAAACTAGTGCCCTTCCCTGTACTCTACTTTTATGTGGGACCCTCCTTAGGCCTGATTCGGCTATTCTCTCTGGTCATTCATTAATGTATTATGTGTGTGTGTATATAGAGCCCCCCTGCTGGGAGGCACACTATGGTGCTAAGCAATGCAGATACCAGGTGAACGGAATAGACACAGTTCTCAGCCTTGTAGTTTGCTCTCGGTCTAGGCAAGCACTCCTTTCATGTCCCATAGCAGATCACAAGATTCCATAAATCCTTCCTTCCAAACGTCACTGAGGCTCATATCCCTCTTTCCCTCTTTTTAAACAATTCCTTCCAGTCAAAACCAACATCGTGTTGCTTTCTTTTCTGTATCTTCTACACCCCTTACCCATTTTGCCCATCCCCACCCAGGCTCCCTCTTCTCTGCCAACCATCAGTTCATTCTCTTAAATTATGAGTCTGTTTCTTTTTTTTGTTTATTCATTTGTTTTGTTTTATAGGTTCCACATATACGTGAAATCATATAGCATTTTTCTTTCTCTGTCAGACTTACTTCACTTAATACAACATCCTCTGGGTACATCCATGTTATTACAAATAACAAGATATCTTTTTTTTTTAAAGATTTTATTTATTTATTTATTTGACAGAGATCACAAGTAGATGGAGAGGCAGGCAAAGAGAGAGAGGAGGAAGCAGGCTCCCCGCTGAGCAGAGAGGCCAACGCGGGGCTCGATCCCAGGACCCTAGGATCATGACCTGAGCCGAAGGCAGAGGCTTTAACCCACTGAGCCACCCAGGCACCCCAAGATATCATTCTTTTTGATGGTTGAGTAATATTCCATGGTGGGTATATATATTTTTATATATATCATATCTTCTTTACCCATTCATCTATCAATGGGCACTTGGATTGTTTACACATCTTGGCTATTGTAAATAATGCTGCAGTAAACAAAGGAATGCATATATCTTTTGAAATTAGTCCTTTGTTTTCTTTGGGAAAACATCTCAATAGTGGAACTATTGAATCATATAATATAGTATTTCTATTTTTTAATTTTTTGAGGAACTTCCATATTGTTTTTCACAGTAGCCCCAGATTACATTCCCATCAACAGTGTACAAGGGTTCTTTTTCTCCACATGCTAATAGCTTGTTTCCTCTTACATCAAACCTATCACCCTTGGATTTATGTGATAACCTCCAAACTGACTCTATTTTTTTATCTCCACTTTACTGCATCCTCACCACCGGTCTCTCCAGAATATCATTACAGCACACTAGCCTTTAACCACCAGTGTGGTCACTGTCACTCCCTGTGGGAATTTTTCAGTGAGGATACGGACCCTCTGAAAACTAAAATCCAAGCTATAGAGCTGGAAATGCTGAAAATGCAAGAAAATTACAGATTTGAATTCCTGCTCTGTTATTTCAATTCTTGGTCTCTCCAAGAAGTCATTTATCCTTTCTGGGCCTGTTTCTCAGTTGAATAACCAGGATTAAAATTGGTAACTGGCTCTCAGGGTTTTTATGAAGGACACTGGCCCTAACACCACTTGTCTATGAGCTAATTCCTCACATGCCAGCCACTGTGATTACTATTCATTTCATCTTCACTCTATGTACTAGCTGTATGACCTTGGGTAATTTTCTTAACCACTCTAAAGCTCAGGTGCTTTAGTTTTCAAAATGGGTGTTACAAGGAGTGACTGTGATAATACATACACATTACAGTACCCGGTACAGAGTGAGTTCTCAGTAATGGTATTATAACTAACTCTGCATCACTCATTGTAACTCCTGGAGAGAGACTGTAAAACTAAGTGTGTTACAAGTGTATCCATCTCTGATTTTCTAACATAGATTGATGAGCTGCCAGCAAAAAGGAACTGTATCTTATATTTACTCTCTTTTCCTAACAGAGTCAAACAACATAGAGAAAATACAATAAACCCTTGCTTAGTGAATGACAATGAATGACGTACCAGGTAACACTGTTATCTATAAAGGCACACACTCTTTATTTGAAACTGTGATCTAGGGTGAGGTGGCTTGTGGTGAGGGTGGCTTGTGTTTTTTGGTTTATAACATATTCTGCCTTTTTTCTTTCATAGCATAGGGAAGTTACTCTCTTCTAGCCTTATTATTATAGTAACAGAAAGTGTCTAAATTTATCTAAGACCATAAATATTCCTTTTCTTGACAACCCACCCTATAAAATTAGTATTTTAGAAGAAAAAGAAACCTATCGAGGGAACCCCTCAATTTTATCTCAAGAAAGTCTTTAAAAGATTTAAACTGTACTTGATTTCAATACATAATCAGAGATTACATGTGGGTTAATGAGTATCAGAAGTAAAGCTAATTAAGATTCTGCCTCTTTTGCAGAAAATAAAATGGATTCAGCATAATTCAGTCTTCCAGATCTTTTATTGATATAATTACTAAGTGCAAATATTTATGAATTGTACACACAACATTCAGTGTCATCTAAAATAGCAAAGAGCTATTGCTACAACAAAGGAAATCAGGGAATAGAACACCAGAAGCATCTCACAGATGCTTTGCTCACCCTGTTTATGTGAAAAATAATCAGAATATGAGAAATATCCTCATTAATAGACTCATCATTCTGAAGTGGTACCAAGGGTCAAAACATTTGTATCACTTCTTAGCTGAATAGAAAATATGAAAGAATGTATTTGTCTATCCATTTCTATACATGCACACAAAATAAAGATATATGTGGAGTGCCTGGGTGGCTCAGTTGGTTAAGTGTCCACCTTCAGCTCAGATCATGACCCCAGGGTCCTGGGAATGAGCCCTGCATTGGGCTCCTTGCTCAGTGGGGAGTCGGCTTTTCCCTCTCCCTCTGTCTGCTGCTTCTCCTGTTTGTGCTCTCTCTCTCTCTCTGTCAAATAAATAATTAAATCTTTTTAAAAATAAATAAAAATAAAGATATATGAATACACATAAGAAAGATACCAATTTATATCTATGTATGTATCTATCCATCTGTATCTTTATCACCTTTAAATAAACACAGGCCCCTTTTGCCCTGGGTAACAGTTTTCCCTCAAATTAATAAAAGCAGCACTGAATATGTTTCTTTCCTCTTTCTATCTTTCTGAGGAACTATACTGTGATTATTCTTTTGACAGCAAACTGTAAGGCTGACATACATTTCAGTAATTCTTCAGCTTTATTTCCCCACTGAAATTTTAGCCAACCAAATTTAAAATGAAAGTCCTCACATGAACATCTACCTAGACACCTAAAATGTAAAACAGAAAATAGCAGGGCTGCTCACATTGGACCTTCCTTTGAGGTGGGAGTGCTGATCTCCACCCTCTCCCTCCTTGACCCAATACCTCCCACTACCAATCAGGGAGACTCTGTGTGGAGATCTGGGATCCACAGAACTCTGTCTGAATGCCTTTGGACTCGATGACTGTAGATCATTCCAGGCTCTAATTCTATTTTTCTATGGCATTCTGGTGGTGGAACATAACATTCAAAGATATGGTGTCATTTACTGAAATCTGTGAGGGGAATTTTGAATTATACATTTCAACTCTCACCCATTTGCCAGCATACTGTTTCAGCTCACATCAGATGTGCTGCAAACCATAGCCCTCTGCTGGCACATGTTTATTTTGCAGTCAGCTAACTTCCCCTAAATACCTTCTCTACTTACTAATCTTAAACTATCGTTTCTCCTTCATATACTCATGCAGATGATTTTCAGAAACTTTTCATGTATCCATTTTTAAAAATGTCATTTCACTAAAACTGGCCCTTATTTGAGTTTAATCAGATCTCTTGAGATCATAATTTAGTCACCTAATGTATTAATTCATCTTCCAACTAATGTCATTTACAAATCTGATGAAGGTAACTTCTTTAAAGTAGAGCAACTCATGGCCCTTCTCACGCCTAATTGTCAATGGCAGATCCAAACAGCTCTGTTTTTCCCACTCACCCCAGCTGATTTGGATGTGTGGGAACCAAGATTCGAGATCTTAATAAAAGTCCTCTGTAATAGTGAATGAGTCAGGACCAAGGACAGAGATCATCTGAACTATGGTTGATTTTAATCCATAATTTATACTTGACAGTTCAATTAATTAAGAATTCACTGACTTGCGGCACCTGGGTGGCTCAGTGGGTTAAGATAAGCCTCTGCCTTCGGCTCAGGGTCCTGGGATCGAGCTCCCAGCATCCACTGCGCTCTCTGCTCAGCAGGGAGCCTGCTTCCCCCCCTCTCTCTGCCTGCCTCTTGACTACTCGTGATATCTCTCTCTCTCTCTGTGAAATAAATAAATAAAATCTTTTTTTAAAAATAGTAATAATAATTAAAAGAATGCACTGACTCTACCCTCTTCTAAATTACTTTTATCCGAGCTGAAAACAAGAATTTCTTGACTGGCTTTCCCAAATCCTTACTTGCATCCAGATTTATCTGTCTGAAAGATTTCTCTAACTTTAATTTTTTTTTAAAAGGGAGGGAAGTCAGTATTTGCAGTGTGCCTTCTTCCTTCTCTATGTGCTTATAGGCCATTTATCTGATTATCTATGCTGGAATTCGGCACTGGATTGACCGTAAGTTCCTGAATCTGTAAGTTGTACTATCTAGTTACCATACCCCCTTTATGAAACATCAATATCTATGCAAATTGAAAACTCTATTAATACCTTACACAAAAAGACAATTCATCCGGAACACAACAAATGAACTAATCTAGATTTCTGACACCTTTATGTAGCTTCAATATTCTTAGCGGTGGTGTGCTTTACATTTCTAGACTTACGGTCACTCTCTGACTGAGGAAATGAAGTGTGGGAAAGCTTTTGCATATGGTAAGTACAATATTATTATTAGCCAGTATTAACTGTTAGCATTTTCTCATCCATCGAAATCATAGAACCTGCTTCTTCAGACATAATAGTGGCAATAGTAGTAATACGGTAGAGGTAATAAATTTCCTTTTAATACTTAATGTTCCTCCTCATTACCATGCATAGTTTTCAGACTTGGTGCAGGCAATGAATCTAGATAGGTGTTTATAAAAAAGAGATTGGGCAGAAGGAAATACTATTTTGTGAGCCTTATAGCACTTTCACTATTACCTGCTATTCTAGACATCCCATAAATGCAACAAGGACTGTCTTATCCAAGCCTGCTTTCTGAGTATCTGGACAGTATCTGGCACTGAGTAGGGTTCAAATATTATCTAAATGATTAAGTAAAAAAATGATAATATGAATATAGAGCAGCTCACCTTGTTTTATCCCTGCAATAACCCCATGAGTTAGCTAACATTCTCTTAACCTACAGTTGAGGAAAAATGAGGCTCAGAAAAGCTAAATAACTCACTGAAGATCACAAAGTCCATCTAAGAACAACCAAGCCATGTATTTCCATGGCCAGATCATGGATACACCTCATCTGCCTCTAAGCCACAGTATCAAGAGAATGAAGTTTGCTTTGCCATTCAGTCACCTTCAACTATAGATCTCTGTATTCTCTTTCAAAAACTAAATGTTGCTTGTCTTGCTTACCTTGAAAGGTTGTTTTAACACTCCAAGGAGATAATGTGTAGTTAAATATGAGGAATTATTATTATTATCTCTCAAATGTTCCTTAGAATAAGATGCTTTAATATCTAAATGCCAGAGGGCTGATATTTCCTACTAGAACACAGACATTATGCAAACGGAAATTTTTTAAAGTGCAGCACACAAGAGATAATTATGGAAAATGATGTTGGCCTCCAATAGTTAACATTACTCTGGATGGCATAAAAACTGAAAGGTATATTTGCCACCATGAAGATTAGCAGTACTGTGTACGAATATTGCAAAAATTTTGGTGTCATACTTATTACTATCCAGTCTCCATATTCTGGAAATTGTTTAGATGATTCTATTGGTGTTGACAGTTGCCTTCCTTAGGAATCATTCCGATAATGGCTTTGGCTCTCTATGAAATTTTGTCTTATTACTTATCTAGTGAGAGGCAGAAGATACAGAGCAATTTTAGAATCAAGGGACTGAAAGGAACAGATTGCAGAAAGTAGAGTCGTTAGATCAGCATCTCTGGTTAGAGGCTGAGAAATGCCTGCTCATTATTTGGATTTCAGCATGAATGTCACCTTCTCATGGAAGGCTTTAATGAAGGTGGGTTAGGAAGCCCACCCCCTCACCTCCCTGGAAACCAGTACTTTCTTCCTATAGCTTTCATCATAGTTGTGATTTCAGTGCTATATTTATGTGATGATTCAGTGTAAGTCCCACCAGACTGTAAGGCCCTTAAAGATAAATGTGAGTCTATTTGTTCCCTTTTGTTTTCTCAGGGCTTAGCATCAAGCTTGGAAACATGACAGGTTCCTAATTTATACACACACACACACACACACACACACACACACACACACACACGAGGCTAGAATGGAGAGATAACTGCACTATTTATCTCAGGAAACCTGCTTCCATAACATAGTGTCTGTCACTTAGTGGTTGCTCAGCTAATAGGAGCTAAATAAATAAATAAATAAATAAATTTATTTCCTCGTTTTGGTCAGAATACACTTGGTTATACTGCAGTAACATTCACCAAATCTGATTAGTTTTAAAACAGCAAAGGTGGGCGCCTGGGTGGCTCAGTGGGTTAAAGCCTCTGCCTTCGGCTCAGGTCATGATCCCAGGGTCCTGGGATCGAGCCTCCATTGGGCTCTCTGCTTAGCAGGGAGCCTGCTTCCTGCTCTCCCTCTGCCTGTCTCTGTGCCTAGTTGTGATCTCTGTCAAATAAATAAATAATCTTTTAAAAAATTAAAAAATATAAAATAAAATAAAACATCAAAGGTTTTATTTCTCACTCATGTTATATGTCCATCATAAGCTGGGGGCTTCACACACACCCTCATGAAACAGTCTGATTGTGGCTTCGTCCTCTGGAACGTCTCTAGTTATGGTGGCAGGGGGAAGATGCCAGAGAGAAGTTGCCCTAGCTCTTCCATGCTTCCATCAGAAGGGGTTTACAATACCCTACCCACACTGTACTGGCCATCCTTGTCAACTAAGTACACTTGAATTGAAAGGGATAGGGAAAAAAATTTCTCCTGTATTCAATGTTAAAGAATTACATATGGGTGAACATTCATAATATCTCATCCACTATCAAAAGAATTGTTGAATGTATTCTAATAATATCAGCTATTTTTCTTACATTCCTATATAAGGCTACCAACTTCTTATTTTATAAAACAGTCTAATGTCTGTATACAATATTTGTGTATACTCATATATGTATGTATATGGGAAGATACAGCTGGAGCTTCAAGGTTTCAAGGTTTCAGTGCCCCATTGAAAGTATGACTGCAACCAAGGCTATCCCCATACGCATTTTGTACCTGAAGTATGTGAACTAACCATCACAATAATCCTGTGAGGAGAGAAGGTGAACTGAACCCCTGCTATCCTTTCAGCCCTCTCCTGATAAGACTCCTCCAATTTATCTTTAAGGAGCCACAAGTCCTTTACTGCACACAGCTTCTCTTACCCTGACCAAAGGATGGGCATGCAACTCAGAATAGGTCATTAAGACTCTTGGAGACTTGAAAACCTCCAACAAATGGCTGGAACTATATAACTCAGTAGTAACCCTATAACAGATTTATTAATTTATTCTAATATGTACGTATTTTTTGGGAAGATTTTATTTATTTATTTGACAGAGAGATATAGAGAGAGAGTACACGTAGGCAGAGAGGCAGGCAGAGGGAGAGGGAGAAGCAGGCTCTCCACCAAGAAGGGAGCCCAATGCAGGGCTCGATCCCAGGACTCTGGGATCATGACCCAGGAGCTGAAGGCAGCCGGTTAACCGACTGAGCCACCCAGGCGCCCCTCCAATATGTATTTATTGTCCCTATGTGTCCAGAAGACTCCTGCCATTTCAATAGTGGACCAAATACACATATTTCCTGCCTTCATGGAGTCCACAGAAAATACAGTGGAAGTGGGGGACTGTTTTACAATAGGATGGTCAGTAATGCTTCTTAAGAGGATGACTCTGGACCTGCACGAAGTAAGGGAGTTAGCCATGTGAATATCAAGGGAACAGCATTCTAAGCCAAGGGGAAATAGAAAGTACCAAAACCCCAAGACAGTGATGAACTTGTCTTGTTCAAGGAGTATTGATGAAGCTAATGTGCCAAGCCGGGAGACGAAATGCTACACAGTTAGTCTGGAGATGAAACCAATGTCTAGATAATGTTGGGTCTTATAGGTCAAAATTAAAATACTAGATTTTATTTTTAATACAAAGATTTTATTTATTTATTTATTTGACAGAGATCACAAGTAGGCAGAGAGGCAGGCAGAGAGAGAGAGGGGAGGAAGCAGGCTCCTTGCCGAGCAGAAAGCCTGACGCGGGGCCCAATTCCAGGACCCCGGGATCATGACCTGAGCCAAAGGCAGAAGCTTTAAAAAAAATAAATAAATAAAATAATTAATCTGACGGCTGCGTGGAGAATAGAAGTGGGGCGGGGACAAGAAATGAAGCTGGGAGAAGATCAAAGAGGTCATATTCGCCATCCATATACGATAGGGCTTCCTGGCCTATGGGTGACATGTGGCAGGTGAGAAGTGGTCAGAATTAGGAGACATGTTGAAGGCACACTTTGAAGGACTGGATGTAAAATATAAATAGAGGATGGCCCAGACGACTACAAGAAGAGAACAAGTTGAGTGGCAGGACGAGGTGGAAGGGGGTATGTTTACCAGAGTCAGTATTGCCAGGGTGTGAAGAGATGGTTTTGTTTTGAATATTAATCTTGAGGTGCCTATGATACCTCCAGGTGGAGAAGTCACATCAGAAGAAGGGGTAAGGTTCAGGATGTATATACTTGAGAATGGGATGAGACCAGCCATTAATTCCTACTTCATAAAACTCTGGGGCTGCTTGATTCTGTTTCTTTCTGCTTCTTTATGTTTTTGTTGAGCCTACAAGTTACCTCATAATCTTCAAATAAATTCTACGTCTTGCGTCCTAAAGTAAGTTTCTGTTGCTTGTAACCGAAGACCCTGATACCTACTATCAGTATCTCCATTCTACACATATGGTAACAAAGTTCAAAAAGGTTAAGTAACTGCACTAAAATCACAAATATAACAAGGAGCAGAGCTGGGACTTCAAGCCAGGTGTGTTCCTACGATACCACCTCTCTCAAGTCTGAGTATGACACAGCCACTGCCTGCCTGCTCTCCTTAGCAAAAAGTCTTCAAAGGCCGGGGGCCATGTGCACTGTTCAAAGTGACTTCACAGATGTGCAGAGAAGCAGGAGAGAGGCACAACTTCAAATAGCAAAGGGCATCTCTCCGGGAGAGCCAGCAGTTGCCAACCTGAAATTTTAAGAGGCATCTCAAAGCAACAAGGAGTTTGCTTTTTCTTCTTCGGCAACAGACTTTTATTTTACAGCAAGTCCCTGTTGCAAAATGCAATCAACTCAACTCTTGGTTCAGTTCTCCTGACAGGAGAGCAGCAGGGTTGATGAGGAGGGGGAAATTTATTGTACTAGGGCCAGGCATAGAAAGTTAATTCACAGCGAAATTCTCAGAAGCTGATGCACTCTCTTGTTTGGAGAATCTGACGAGGTTTATTTATATGAAGTAAAAAAAATAAGGCTCTGTGTTTTCCTTATTTAAGGGCAGCATCTCGTCAGGTTATTACCCAGAAGAAAAAGAGAGGTGCTTCTCGTGCTCACTCAAGTGTTCTCCAGAGCCCAGCACAGAGCTTGGTAGCAAGTAAAACTTTCATTTTGAATAAAAATGAGGTCTTTTAAAAATAAAAATATGGAAAATATTTTAATTTCTTAGTTACAAATATAGGTTTTAAAAAATTTTAATATCAGGGCACCTGGGTGGCTCAGTCAGCTAAACCCTGACCAGAGCTCAGGTCATGATCCCAGTGTCCTGGGATTGAGCCCCACATCTGGCTCCCTGCTTGGTGGGGAGGCTGCTTCTTCCTCTCCCTTTGCTCCTCCCCCCTGCTCATTTTCTCTCTCTCTCTCTCTCTCTCTCTCTCTCTCAAATAAATAAATAAATAATAAAAATTAATATTAAAAATAAAAATTCTTAGTATCATAAAAAGTTCATAGAAAAACATTAAATGGTATTACAGGAATTTCATTTTAGACTCTTAGGGAAGGAGAGGCAGATTAGAAAGTGTTTAAATTTAACAGTTTTCATGTAAAAATGCCTGGGTCACCATTCTAACTCAGCCACAAACTAGCTATGTCAGGCACCAGGGTACAAATAGAGGATCCAGAGAGGGAGGAACGAGGCCATCTACAGCAGGAGGGATCTTTGGTCTCAGGTATAGGAGCCCCTCTACATGGGGCCTTCTGGGAGGGCCACAAGGAGATGATGTGTGAGCCTGGAAAGCAGTGGAGATGAGAGCTGCCCACCTTACAGGCACAACTAGGGACAGAGCCAGGGTACAGGGTCTGGACTCTGCCAGGGCCAGGAAAGCCAACTTCAATGCCAGAGATGGGAGAAACTAGGGAAATCATGTTTAACATTTGGGGCCAAGTCACAAAGATTTGCAATAATGATAGTTACAATTTGTCGATCATTTTTTAATGTGAAAAGCACTGTTCTAATCATTTTTTTCCACATGTTCAATCACTGCAATGTTAGAATAACTTTACAGAGGTATAGATAGTATTGTTACTCTCATGTTTCAGACGGGGAATCTGAGGCCTACAGAGGATAACTATCTTGCCAACATTCACATAGCGAGGAGGAAGAAGCAAGATGGGATCACAGATTTTCTGGGTATAAAGGCAGACCACTTAACCTCTCCTTTTTTTTTTTTTTGTTTTTGGGGTACAGGCAGAGATCACAAATTGAGGAAGAATGGGGATGGAGGCAGAGGGCGGGGCGGGGGGGGCGGGCGGAGAAGCAGTCTCCCCGCTGAGCAGAGAGCCCGATGTGGGGCTCAATCCCAGGACCCCAAGACCATGACCTGAGCCGAAGGCAGAGACTCAACCCACTGAGCCACCTAGGTGCCCCTAACCTCTACATTTTAATACTGGACTTCTACTTTGCTAACATTGGCTGATTTCATTGCTTTGTTTTATTTGCCTCTATCGGTTAGGGAAACCCTTCTTTTTCCATTTCTAAAACCATTTATGGGTTTGTACCAGGACAAATGTATTTCATAGTCACCTAATATGTGCCAAGAACATACACATGGGGACTAGAAAGATGAGTGAGACCATTCGGCTCTCAGAGTCCCACGAGAAGAGAGGATGAACCACAATGGCAAGTGCCCCGAGTCCTTGAGGAGCACAGCAAACGGAGACAGCACTGATCTATTCTTGGAGATTCAGGGAAGCTGCCACTGCCTACTGACCCTGAACACACTATTTGACTATGGCTCTTAGTTTTATTGCCCTATCTGCTAAAGACATCATGAGAAAAGAACCCTAACAGGGTTATCCTAAGGATTAACTGAGATAATGTTTGTAAAGTGTTTAGCATAGTATTTAACATATACTAAGTATTTTACAAATGCCATGCTATTGTTGTAGGCCTTGAACAGTGTTCCAAAGAGCACAGCAGATGTTAGCCAAACAGACCAGATTGGTTTAAGATGTTCCTGATGCCTTGTGATTCTATTGTCATTTGGTTCAACAAGTTCTAACCAAGCTTCCACACCAGGCCCTGTGCTAGTTGCTAGAAACACAATGAACATGGTAGTCCTTGCTGGGTTTGTGAAGCTGGCAGACATCCACAAAAGACAGACATTGAGTTAAAAAAATAACATGTGGGGGCGCCTGGGTGGCTCAGTGGGTTAAAGCCTCTGCCTTCCGCTCAGGTCATGATCTCGGGGTACTGGGATCAAGCCCCGCACCAGGCTCTGCTCTGCAGGGACCCAGCTTCCCCCATCCCCTGCCTGCCTCTCTGCCTACTTGTGATCTCTCTCTCTCTGTGTCAAATAAATAAATATTTTTTTTAAAAAGTAACATGTGTAAAGTACATGTGTAAAGAAGGATACCATGTCCTTATTCCCTGAAGATAAGGGTTTGAGCTAAGACCAAAGATAAGTAGGAGAAAATCTGGAGTCCCAGGCTGGGTGGCATGTATGGAAGGTCACAGGTGGAGGAGCCACATCTTACCTTTTATTAAAGGCTCTAAAGCAGAAATGTGAGTTTTCAAGACACTCAGATCATACAATTACCAACATAGGGACAAAACTTCGACAAATGCTGCCAGGGAGGCTGGACAGCACTAAGAAAAATGCACGAAGTAAGAAAATGACCTTCAGCAAGGTCAAGGGAAACCTTTCCTAAGGAAGTGGTGTTCCATTTTAGACATGGTGGATGAGTCAAGGTTAACCAGGTGGAGTGCCAAGGAAAGAGGACAGTGAAGCCCAGGCATGGGAAAGAACATCAGCAAAGACCCTACGCCAGGGAGGGGATCTACACAAGGGCTGGGGAGACCACAGAGCACCTAGCTGAGGGAGAATGGGGATGGAGGACGAAAAGAAAAGCAGGACTCCATATCAAGGTCTTGTAGATTATGTTAAGAGCCTTGGGATTTGTGAAAGTAGTGATTTATCCAGGATTTTATGCAGGTGACTAGTAGGATCAAAGCTACATTTTTAAAGAATCACTGTAGTTGATGAGTATAGAACAGATCAGGAATCGGGCCAGTGAGGATGTGGGACCATCAGTGGGGAAGCTGTTGCCAATGCCAGTTGTCCTAGCTCTGGAAATCTGAGTGATCTGGAAGGGCGGCGGGGGGGGGGGTGGGTAGGGGTGGTGGGGGGGTGGTGCTAGGGCCTACAGCATATGCTGGTCTTCCTACAGCAGTCTTTGAACTGGCAAACCTTGGGTGGAATCCCAGGATCTATTCTGTGATTTTGGGTAAGTCAGTCTACACGTGTGAGCTTCTGCTTCCCCACCTGCAAAGGGTAAAATTGTACCTATGCTTCAGCCGGAAGCATAGGTCAATTAAGGTCAAATTAGGTCATGGAAATGCACTCAACACGTGTTGATGGTGGTTATTATAAACGTGCATGTCAACAGCTTACAAAGCGGGCTCCATGCTGTCTGAAGACACTAATGATCATTCCTGCAGTATTTTCTAGAGTTGAGAAGACATTTGAAAAAGAATAATAATAAACACGAATACTAATAGAGTAATTACCATGTGCCAGGCGTCTTTCTCCATACTTAACATACATTAATACATTTAATTCTCACAATATCCCTGTGTGTCATATGCATTATTTGCTTTCAGTTTTCACTCCTCCCTATAGCCACTCCCTTTGTCATGTAACTTTGCAGTGCCTCACATTGAAGGGCTACAGTATACTTCTCTGCCCTTTGATTTTGAGTTTGGCCACGTGACTCGTCTTGGTCAAGGGAACAAGGCAGCAGTAATGGTGCCAATTCCAAGCATCTGTCTTAATAGGACTCATGTGCTTCCTCCTGCCCTTTGTATGACGTGGCTATCACCATGAGAAAAGCATCCTCTGCTATTCTGTTGGTCTGAGGAACACGTGGACCGAATCCTGTAGTGTGAAGAAGGACCAGCCTTGCCAAGCTCCCTTTGACCCACTAACCTCTAATAGACTCTAATTTATACAAGAAATAGCACATAATCATTGTTTCAAGTATCTGGGGTGTAAGGTGGTTTGTTATGCAGCATTTCTCAGCAGTCACTAACTGATACACTCTATAAGATAGTTCTCATTATTAGTGCTTATTTTACAAATGAAAAAACTGAACCAGAGAGAGGTCCAGCGACCTGCCTAAGGTTTTGCAGCTAAGTGTCAGGGCTGAGATTTGAATCCAGGCATTCTGACTTCGGAATCTGTGCTCCTGCCTTTCATACATTAAAAAAAAACAAAAAACAAAAAAACAAACAAACAAAAAATCCTCATAAGAAGTCCACATCCTTCACACTGAAAGCGTCAGCTCATCTTTCTAAACGTAACACAAAGCATGAAGAGAAAATAAGTGAGAAACAAGGATCTGACAGCACTCCGTTCTCAGGTATTAAACATTCATGATTTAAACATTTCATGTATTACCATTCACACAAAAGTATATATATCTTCAAGCTAAGAAAATGCACCAGCCTCAGCACTAAGCAGCCTGCCTCAGTCACCTAGCTGGATGTATTAACAGCTTGGAGTGATGGAAAAACTTCAGTTTCAAAAGTGGATGGGATAGGATGCCAAAAGTGGAGCTTAGATGAAGAAGACTGGAGTCATCAGGAGTCAGGCAAAAGTGTGACTGTGGAAGGCCTGAATCAGCCAACTGATCTGTCCCCATCATGACTCAACTATTGGCTAATTCCCAGATCTCTGCTTCAGGGCCGGAGGAGTAAAGACTTATAACCCATCACGAATGTCATAAGCCCAGAATGTGTTGCTTAAAACATAGTAGGTTCAAGGCCAAAGTCAGAGATTCCATTTTAGCAGGTAACCCACAGCGGTCCTAATTCTAGGCAGCCTCATTAAGTCTCCCTCACTGTCAAGGAAGATGAATAAAGGATAATCCATCTCATTCCTGGGAAGGCATCTCAGCTCCTGTGGGTCATAGCAACCTCTTACTCCTCTGAATTCCAGTAACATTCTATTTGTGTCTTTCTTACCAGATCATATGTTTCCTGAAGATGAAGATGACTGTGTGGATTTCTATTCACCCACAGCACCTTGTGTACAGTAGGTGTTTAACAAATATTTGCTCAATGAATATGGAGAGAGGAAGGTGTGGTTTAGAAAGAGCACAGTGACTCAGACCTTTCTTCCCTGTACCATCAGTGTCTAGCACATTGCCTGGTAGTTGGTGGATGCCTAACAACTGTGTGGTAATGAAGGAGCAAAGGGGTCTGCACTGGGAGGCAGAAAACCTGGGTTGGAGCTGATCTAGAAATTGCAGTTTAAAAAACATTTCTGCAAATCTAGATACCTGTTGCATCTTGGGTCTTGTCCTTTTTTTTTTTTTTTTAAGATTTTATTTATTTATTTATTTACTTCACAGAGAAAGAGAGAGGGGGAGAGCATACAAGCAGGAGAAGGAGAAGGTTCCCCACTGAGCAGGGAGCCCGATGCAGGGCTCGATCCCTGAACCTGTGGGATCATGACCTGAGCCAAACGCAGATGTTTAACCAGCTGAGCCACTCAGATGCCCCCTATGCCGATCCATGTTTCCCTGTTCCATTAGCTCCCCAGCTGCCTTTCCTTAAATTCTCTGTATTTCAGTTAGCTGGATTTGGATTCTTTGCTTGCAACCTTAGAACCCTAACAGATAAACCAGTCTGTTCTCAAAATGTGGCCCAAGGTCTAGTTGCATCTCTGAGCCATGGAGCTTAAAGACTTAGATCCATAGTCCTCACCCTGGACCTCAGAGTCAGAATTTCCAGCAGACGTGGCGCATTTTGACAATCTCCTCAGGAGACTCCTTGCAGGCTTTGAGAACTGGAGAGGGTAACTTCCAAGGTCCCTTCCAACACTAAATGTTTACAATTTCATGGGACAAAACAGCAGCCCTTTGCCGAAGCTTAAGAGATTTGACTACTGGCTCTTGGTCCCCTCTTCCAGTGTAGTCTATCCTCCTCATCTCTCTGCTTACTTCATTAGCTTTCTTTTCATGGTTTCCACTCCAGGACCTTTGCACTTGCTGTTCCCTCAAGCCTGAAACTCCCCCACCCCACCCCTGGTCTTCACACAGCTGGCTCCTTCCTTCCCTTCAAGACAGTTCCAGCATTACCTCCTCAGAGAGGATGATGCATCTAATCTGTCCACATTACTTCTCAACCTCCATATTGCCTATCAAAGCATCTCAGCAGTTATCACTATCTGAATGGGTCATCACTGATTTGCTTGGTTACGGTTTTATCTCTCCTCTACTTGGAACTTAAGTTCTGTGACCCTAGTGGGGAGCCTTCTCCTGTCTCTGCAGTATCCCCTGTGTCCAGAACTTCACTTGTCACATAGCAAGCTCTTAGTAAATATTGAAGAATAAATGCAATCCATGAATATTATACAATCTTTGAACAAAACAGCCTTGGATTAATAAAACCAAACATCACATTTACCTTTAGAAATCTGTCACCTCAGGCAGTATCCACTGCCCCAAACTGTGATCTCTCTGAAAGTGCAAAACAAAACAAAACAAAACCTGCCACTGTTTCTATTTTGAATTTCTTCAGCTAAGGAACACCTGGCCTAAATTTCCTTAAAGCAACAAATAACCAAGAATTCCTGTTTCTTGGAGCATCCACAGAAGGTCAGCTGAAACGATTTCCCCAACAGCGTATTCACACTTGATTGGAAAAGCACAGGTGCCCTCTACTGGAATTAGGCAATATTGCAGCTTGAACTCAAACTGTCAAACCCATTAGGCACGGAGTGTCACGTTACCCCGTAACCAGATGAAGTAAGCAGATGAAAAGAGCAAGACCCACAACAAATAGATGAGCACTACCCATGGTGCTTATCTGTTCTGAGGATTAAATCCACCGAGACCAACTGAGCGGATCACTCAGAATTCTGGCCTTTGAGACACTGAACACATTTCTTCCTGTAAGACCAACAAAGATCAGGGATAACTGGTCACTTCAGGACAACCCAAGAAACAAGTAGGATCAAATAGAGGGGGAAAATAGGCAAGAAGAAAGCACAGTATCAGAAGGAACACACTCAGGGAATGAGGGATGACCTAATGTATCCCTAGTTGGGGGTGTGCATGTCAAATTCCTCATTGGCAAAACAAGGTGGGATTAAGAAGTGACCTCAGGGGGAACCTGGGTGGCTCAGTGGGTTAAGCCTCTGACTTAGGTTCGGGTCATGATCTCAGGGTCCTGGGATCAAGCCCCACATCGGGCTCTCTGCTCAGCGGGGAGCCTGCTTCCTCTCTCTCTGCCTGCCTGCCTACTTGATCTCTCTCTCTCTGTGTCAAATAAATACATAGAATCTTTAAAAAAAAAAAAAAAAAGTGACCTCAGACCTCAAGCACCTTGGTGAGAGGTCAAGAAATCACTTACTGATGGGCTCTGGAACAGATCCAAGGGGCGGACATGGTTCCGCCCACATGTTGCTGGTTAAACCATTAATCAGGAGGCTCAAATTTGCAACAGCCTGTGTGTCTCCTATGCACTTACATGCACGTTCCTGGCTGCGATATCAGTACTGAGTGCAAGTGTTACTTCCATTTAGCACACGGATGACTTTCTAACAGCCATGCATGTGTGTGACTTGCCTGGCCCTGGCAGGCATTTGACTTTATACTTGGGCCTCCTCCCTTTGGGATGTTCTGCATAATGGTGCAAGCCTCTCTCCTCTTCAACCCCAAAGTGCACATGCACACACAACATTTTGCAATAAGGATTTTCACTCACCCTCCATCATGATATACTCTGAAGTCCTCACTCACCAAAAAACAAACAAAACGCGCATGAACCAGACAGGGCTCCCTTCCCTGTCTCCCATCCCCAGCTCACAGCTTGTAGTAAATCCAGCAAGTGAGAAGTTAAGGTGACACAGGCACTTGTTGTAAGGAAGAAGTCTCCTTCTCCACTCAGGAGTTAATAATGGTGTGGGGTAGTGTGTGTAGTGCAGAGATAGGTAGGAGGGGATTAACCCACATATTTTCCCTTCCACTTAATACTTATAAATACTAAGTATAATTGTAAACGTGGAAGGTGTCTTTTGATAATTAAGATTTATTTCCCAAAATGCTATAGATGGGATACTAAAATGTAAAATCATGATGTTTGCTTTCCTTATCAGTTTCAGTATGCAGTGACTGCCAAAGGCCTGCATTTTAGAATCATAATGCCAAGGTATTAAGAACAGCTTATATTTAAGTTAATGAAAGCTTACATGTAATTGGCCAAACTCAATGGATTATTCTAATTATTTTTGTTTTACCTTTATGAGAAGACCTGGAAAGGAAGCCAAATGAAACTAAAAGATAAATAATCAAAATGAAGTCCAAGTTGTACCATTTGTTACCTGACAGGTACAGGCAAATCTTCTATGGTCTCACCACCTATGGGGCAAAGGCAGTTTCTCGCAATGAGGCAAAAGGTCCTTCAGTCCTCAAGCCAACACAGAAAGATTTGCCTTGATTTAGCAATAGTATGCTTACCAAAAGGTAATGATAGGTCGGCGTGGGATTCAGGCAGAGAATAAGCCAGTCTTCATAAACTCTTTCTAATGGTCCAGAAAGTAGCCCGCCTCCTGCTGAAATTCACACTGGAAATGCAGGAATTTATCCACAGCACCCACATAAAAATGGTTTTCAGCCACATGTTTGCATTTCATTATTGCCAAATCACTCCATTAATCTACTACCTACCAGTCTGAATAAGAAAAGAGAAAAAAAGTAATCATCAGTTAAGAAGATAGTTCTTTAAGGAAATAGATTTTTGAGGCCATTTAGAACTCTTTGAAATAATTAACATAAGCCAAATGAAACTGAACACTTACTGTGTCCCCAATTTTGTGTCAATTATATCATTTCAATTTTTCTCAATAACTCTGGTGGGGTAAATACTAGTATCAGTCTAGACAATCTTTGCATTATATATGCCAGAACAAAAGAATGTTTCCCTCCAAGCACCTGGGTGGCTCAGTGGGTTAAAGCCTCTGCCTTCCGGCTCAGGTCATGATCTCAGTGTCCTGGGATCCAGCCCCGCATTGGTCTCTCTGCTCAGCAGGGAGCCTGCTTCCCTCTCTCTCTCTGTCTGCCTCTCTGCCTACTTGTGATCTCTGTCTGTCAAATAAATAAATAAAATCTTTTAAAAGAAAAAATGTTTCCCTCCATAAGATTATGCCTGGAGTAAAAAGTAATAGCCTTATACTCCTATCATTACAAAGTCTCTCAAAGTAGAGTACGCCATCCCTAAATGCCACTTGGGGAACACATAACATTCCTGAAGTGACCTTAATCAATCCTACTTTTGGATGCATACTGAGGTAAGCTGATAGATAGGTAAGCTGGTCAAAGGAGAGGCAAAGAAGTTTTGTACATATTTCATTGTATTTTCTGTGAATACGACTTTTCAAGTGCAAGGAACATATATGATTATAAGTAACTGTCAAAATAATTTTTAGAAGTAAAACAGTAAGTACCTAGGTGAAGTATATAAACACACCTACAAGAAGAATTTTAAAATTGTCATAATAGATGAATCTGTATTTGTGATGTGGGTAAAAATTCCAGTAATAGGATCACAGAAAGATGTAAGAGTTCTATATTTGAAAAAATGAAGCTCTCTTAAAGCTGTATTAGGGGACTTAAAGATGGCCCTAGCGTTGAAAACAAAACTGATGTACGAAAAGAGTTCACATGAGATAGTTTCACAAAATGCTACAGTAGGCAAAGGCACTATTTCAAAATTAATATATTGTTTTAGGATATAAATCTTTAAAAAGATGACTTTGTCCCTCCAGATCTACTTTCCACTTTTTTTGCCCCTACCCTTTCCCCAGGAGGTCCCCTGGGTGGACCACACCCATGGCCTCCCTTGGCCTCCAGTTTGGGCTGAATTCAGCCAGTGGGAGCCCAGAAGATCAGAGAGTGGGGGAGAAGGGGAGAGTGAGGTCAGGATATGGGTTTCCTCAGTTTTGTTCCCTATGAGGTCACC
Organism: Enhydra lutris kenyoni; assembly: GCF_002288905.1. Taxonomy (NCBI): domain Eukaryota; kingdom Metazoa; phylum Chordata; class Mammalia; order Carnivora; family Mustelidae; genus Enhydra; species Enhydra lutris. Next base: position 20,263,888 of record NW_019154094.1, on the reverse strand, counting down.
CCTCACTGGAGATCACCACCTTCTCATGACAGTTCCCTCCTTCCAAGTTGCACAGGTCAGGTGCTGCTTCCTGCGTTCTACAGGCAGGCCCAGGAGGAGAACCCCTCCGCTGCTACTAACCCCAGGCAACTGCACTGCCCCTGGAGGTTTCCCTACACCCAACTACACTTTCCTTAACACTCCCTTCTGTCTTGTTTGAGTATGTATCTGTTTCCCATTGGGATCTAAATATACTACATACTGAATTAAATTAAATCTTCATATTATAATTTTAATTATTACAATTGCATATTAACCATTTCCTCTCTATTTCTAAGACCTTATATATTTAAGTAGACCAAAACTTTTTTTTTTTTCCCTCCCACATTAGGAAACAAGCAGAGTTTCTAAAACTTGTACCTCAGGCTTTCTGACTAGGAGCCCAAGTGTCGGCCTCCTTACTAACCATAAAATAGGTCAAGACGGCAGACATGCTGCAGACAGTTGGGTCAAATGGAAAATGATGTATTCCATTTCTAAAGGGCTGTTGATACTTCGGGTCCTTTTTCTTTTTCTTTCTTTCTTTTTTTTTTTAAAATGCCAGGCTTGTTATTATAAGCACATTCTATTGAACACAAGAGGTTTGGTTATTACCTTCTATCAAAATGTCAGGAGGACAGATTTTTAAATGAGCTCGACAATATGAGGGAACATTCTTCCCAGTCCACAGAGTCTTTGAAATTGATTGCAAATGAATCGCCTCTGAACAGGCCAGAAAAGAGGCTGAGAGCTCTCCTAATGATGTGCATCTGCGAGGCTTCACTAGGGGTTTGGCTGCATTTACATCACTATAAACTCTGCAATTACAGCTCGAGCCATTTCCGGCAGAGACACAGAGAATACGAATTGCAGCAGCAGGTTTCCTGCCTTGGATCTTTGCCAGGAGCCTGAGTCACCGTCCCAGACATCTGTAGCACATTAAACTCTACTCTTTTATCTCTCAACACCGAACAATGGCCTGAGCCTCTGACAAACAAACGGCCAAAGCCTTTTCAAAGAAACCCTCTAAAGTTCGGTGGGGAATCATGAGCCTGCACAAAACTTTAAGGGTCATTGACACTGTAGAAGAAAGCCAAAATATGGCTGAGAAGATTTTTGATCGTTTGAACTTTATTTAACGTCATGGATTTAGATGATCTTGTATTATAGACTGTGTGTTTTGTGTCCCCCCCCACCTCTAAATCCACATGTTAAATCCTAAGTCTCCAATGTGATGGTATTAGAGGTGGGGCCTCTGGGAGGTAATTAGGTCTTGAAAGATCTTAATGCCCTTACAAAGGCACCCCAGAGAGCTTCCCCTCATCTTCTGCCTTGTGAGCAAGATGGTGGCCATTGATAAACAAGGAAGCAGACCCTCACCAGCACCTCATCTACCAGTGACTTGATCCTTGATTTTCCAGTCTCCAAAACTGTGAGAAATAGATTTTTGCTGTTTATAATCCAACCAGTCTGTGGTATTTCTGTGGGATCAACCTGAATGGACTATGAAAAAAAGGTTAAAACAGAGCTGAGATTATTTTTTTTTTAAGATTTTATTTATTTTTTTGACAGACAGAGATCACAAGTAGGCAGAGAGGCAGGCAGGGAGAGAGGGGAAGGGAAGCAGGCTTCCTGCTGAGCAGACAGCCCAATGCAGAGCTCAGTCCCAGGACTCTGGGATCATGACCTGAGCAGAAGGCAGAGGCTTTAACCCACTGGGCCACCCAGGCACCCCAGCTATGACTTTTGATAGTCTGAACTTACTTAAACTTTCATGGACTCGGTAACTGCTGAATGCTCTACAAAAAAAGGGTAGTTGTTTTTACTCCTTAGGAGCAGGCATGTAGGTCAGTAGTCAAAGAGGGGTAGAAACAGTATCTTCAAGCCATGTTTCCACTCTGCCTCCTACTCTCCATCTTCACGTCTGTCCCTAGCATCCAAGCTGTAAGGACCTATTTTATATTTTTATATTTTAGCAAGAGGCTTTCATTGAGGTTAAACAAAAACCTTGTTGTATAACCCTTAAACTGTCCCTGCTCCCCTTCCCCCAGGGGATTCACTTAAAAACAAGTCCGGGAAACCAGCTCCAGGTAACAAAGCCCAGATACAAGGGTGTGTCAGGCTAGGTGGAGACATCAATCAGTGGGGGGTTGCATACTGTCTCCCTAGCTACCAAGAAGTATGCCCCCCCCCCCCCCCGCCCTTTGGGAGCCTTTTTTGGCGCCAATCCTAATCAAGGTGTAATAGGCTGGGTCAAATGTCTACTAGGGTAAATTGTAACTCAATTGATCACCTAGCATCACTGTGGAGTTTCCTGTGTGTGTTAAAATCTCATTGGTCACCTGTGCATGGTCAGGGCCGACCGCATGGCCTTTGCCCTTAAAAGTTAAACTGTGAAACCGAGAAGGGTCGCCCTCTCTTCTAAGAGGTGCGTCCCTGAACGTTCGGTTAGATTCTTAATGCTTGGCACAAAATAAAGCTTTGCTTGACCTTCGCATTGTATCAGTCTCTCTCCTTTAATCACGGACCCGTTACTGGGGCATAACACAAGCCACCATCATCTTGCAGAGAAGATTACAAAGTCTTCCTCACTTGTCTTCTGATCCTTGGTCTCCCTACAATCCATTCTCCATACAGCAGCCACCACAGTCTTTTATAAATATAAATCCAGGCATGATTTTTCCTACCTTAAACCATCCAATGATATCTCCTTCCCCTTACAATAACATCTAAGGTCCTTCCCATGACCCAAGGCCACCACATCTCTAATCCCTGTCCTCCTCTCCAGGTTCAACTCCAACCATTCTTCTTAGTGCTTTTTCTATTCCTACTACTTTTTTCTTCCTTAAAAAGGCCACCCTTGTCCCTTCCTTGGGGCCTTTGCACTAAATTCTCCCACTGCCTGGGATGCTTTCTGCAGTTTTCTGTAGCTGACTCCTTCAGATTTCAACTCACGTATCAGTTCCTCAGAGTGGCCTCTCCTTATCACTCCAATTTTTCATGCAATTATCATTATTTAAAAATACATGCAAAAGAAAAATAAGGGACTCCTACAAATAACTTCATACTTATAAATTCTACAGCTTAGAAGAAATGGACCAGTTCCTCCAAAACAACAAACTACCCAAACTCAATCAACATGAAATAAACAATCTGGATAGTGCTATAACCATTAAAGAAATTGAATTTGTAATTAAAGAACTTCTGATAAAGACATCTCTAGTCCCAGATGGTTTCCCTAGAAATTATACCAAACACTCAAAAAATAATTAACACCAACTTTATACAATTTCTTCCAGAAAGTAGAAGAGGAAGGAATATTTTTCAACTCATTTTATGAGGCCAGCATTATTCTGACACAGAAACCAGACAAAGACATCAAAGAATAAAAAAAACTATAGACCAGTATCTTTCATGAACTTATGGACAAAATCATCCACAAGGGGCGCCTGGGTGGCTCAGTCAGTTAAGCATCTGCCTTCAGCTCAGGTTAGGGTCCAGGTCCCTGGGACTGAGTCCTGCCTGCTCAGCAGAGAGCCTGCTTCTCTCTCTCCCTCTGGTGCTCCCCTTACTTGTGCACACATTCTCTCTGTCAAATAAATAAATAAAATCTTTTAAAAAAATAAAAAATAAAATAAATCTTCAACAAAACATTAGCAAACTGAGTCCAACAGTGAAAAAAAAAAAAAAGAATTATATGCCATGACCAAGTATATATCTGGTTGTTATTTGGTCATCAATCATGACCAAGTGTCAAGTGTACCTGGAATTTATTCTAAATATGCAAATTTGATTCAAATAATGCAACTCACCACATCAGCAAAATAAGAAAACAAAATCACGTGATCATATCAGTGCAGAGAAAGCATTTGACAAAATCCAACAGCCATTCATGATTAAAATAATTAAGGCAGGGGCTCCTGGATGGTTCAGCGAGTTAAGTGTCTGACTCTTAATTTTGGCTCAGGTTATGATCTCAGGGTTGTGAGATCGAGCCCCGCGTCAGGCTCTGCATTTGATGTGGAGCCTACTTAAGATTCTCTCTCTCCCGTCTTTCTTCCTTCCCCCATCTCTAAAAATAAATAAATAAAAATTAAAACTCTAAGGCAAACCAGGATTAAAAAGGAACCTCTCCAACTTGATAAAGAACATCTGTAATAATCATTTCAATGTGATATGGGAGAAAAGAATATTCAACCAGAAAAATGAAATAGAATAGAGCCCAGGAACTGACCCGTATCAAAAGAGTCAGGTGATCTTTGACAAAGGAACAAAGGCATTTCAATGGAGAAAGGATAGTATTTTCAACAAACAGTGCTAGAACAACTAGACCCCATCTACAGAAAAAAAAAAAAGAAAAAAATCTTAACAGAGAACCTGACAACTTTCACAAAATTAATTTAAAATAGACTATATACCTAGATATAAAAATGAAAATTATAATACTTCTACAACATAGGAGAAAATGTTTCTAAGTGACCTTGGATTTGGTAATGACTTTTTAGGTACAACCCCAAAACACAATCAATGAAAGAAAAAAACTGATAAGATGGACTTCATTAAAAAACAAAAACAAAAACAAAACTAAGGGCACCTGGTGGCTCAGTTGGGTAAGGGACTGCCTTTGAATCAGCTCATGATCTTGGGGTCCTGGGACTGAGCCCCACGTGGGGCTCCCTGCGCTTGTTTCCCACCTTCTTTCTCTCCCTTCCCCCAGCACATGCTCTCTTTCAAATAAATAAAACCTTAAAAAAAAAAGAGCTTGTACCCAAAATACATAAAAAAACACTTGAAACACAACAATAAAAAAAAAAAGAAACCCACTTAAAGATGGGCAAAAGATCTGAAAAGACATCTCACTAAAGAAGAGATACAGATGGAAAATGAGTATATGAAAGGATGTTCAACATCCAATATAATTAGGGAATTACAAATTAAAGCAACAATGGGACACCATTACATACCTTTTAGTGATTAAAATCCAAAATACTTATAATATCAAATGCTGATAAGGTTGTGGAGCAAAAAGGACAAACAGAATACAAAATGGAGCAGTTACTCTGGAACACAGTTTGGTGCATTCCTACAAAGCTGAACCTAGTTTACCATCCAATCCAGCAATTGTGTCCTTAGGTATTTACTCAAATGAGTTGAAAACGTATGTTCACCCAAAACCTGCCCACAAATGTTTATAGCAGCCTTATTCATAATTGCCCCAAATGGGACGCAACCAAAATAGCCTTCAATAGTTAAATGGATAGACAAACTGTGGTACCTCTGAACAATGTAGTATTACTCAACAATAAAAAGAAAATGGGCTATCAAGCCACAAAATACATAGAGGAACCTTACATGTATATTGAGATTTGAAAGAAGTCAGTCTAAAGAGGGTATGTATTGTATGATTTCAACTATATGACAGTCTAGAGAAGGCAAAAACTACAGAAACAGTAAAAAGATCAGTGGTTAAACCTATGTGGGGTCCCAGATGTCTTACCTAACCTTAGTGGGATAATCACTTCACATTGTATATAGGTGTAACAAGTCATCACATTGTACACCTTATACTTACATAACAAGTCAACTGTATCTCAATAACGCTGGAAAAAATAATTTAAAAAAAAGATCAGTGGTTGCCATGAGCTCCAGTGGGGAGGAAGGAAGGAATGAAAAGGTGGAGCCTGGGGACTTTTAGCATGGTGCAACTATTCTATATGATACTCTAAAAGTATATACATGATATTACGCCTCTGACAAAACCCATAGAATGTACAACACAAAATGAACCCTAATGTAAACTCCAAACTTTAGTTAACAATCTATCAAAATTGGTTCATCAATCGTAACAAATATACCGTCACAATGTAAGATATTAATAATAGGGCAAGTTATATAGAGGAAGAAGGGTATATGGGTGGGAACTCTCTATACTATCTGGTCAATTCTGTAAACCTAGTACTGCTTTAAAAAAAAGAATCTATTAACTAAAAATTAATGATTGAATCTAGGTGGTGGGTATAGCTCGCTAAAGTTGTTTTAACGTTGCTGTAGGTTTGAAGCATTTTATAATAATATACGGAGAGAAAAAACTTATGGTCACATGAAACCTACATACAAAGGTTCATAGCAGTTTCATTCATCACAGCCATTAACCGAGAAGAGCCTCAACGTTCTTCAGTGTGTGAATTCTTGGACTGGGCTTCATCCATACCACTGACTACTACACAGCAACAAGAAGGATTGAACTACTGATACTTAGAACAACTTGGATGAATTTGAAGGAAAGCCTGAGTGAAAATAAAAAGCCAACACTTGAAGAATACATACAGTGAGATTCCATCATATAATGTTCTTATAAAAAGGACAAAATTATAGAAAAAGAGGACGCATTACTTATTGCCAGAAGTTAAGGACAAAGTAGAAGAGGGAAGGGGGTATGTTATCAAAGGAACACAAGGGATCCTTGTGGTGATGGAACTGTTTTCTATCTTGACTGTAGTGGTGGATGCACAAGCCTATGCATGTGATAAGTATAGAAGTAGATACATAAGCGTGTGCATGTGCACACACACACACACACACACACATACACACACACGTGTACATACAAGTAAAACTGGGGAAACCAGGAAGAGATAGGTGGATTGTATCCATGTCACTATCCTGGTTGTGATATCCTACTATACAATTTTCCAAGATGTTAGTACTGGGAAAAACTAGAGAAAAAGTACATGAGATTTTGCTGTATTATTTATGTGACTCAATAAAAATTCAATTTAAAAAGTTAAATGCATTACAAAATTTATCGATCTGCTTACAGCCTTTCTCTTTAATAGAAATGCAAATACCACCTGAGCAAGGACATTGCCTACCTTGTTCACTGCTGAACCCCATCATGGCTCCCTGGGGTATAGTAGGTGCTTAATAAATAATGTACTCAATAAACAATGACAACAGGTCAGCATGAAATATCTGTTATAACACAAGTACGAGTCCATTAATTCATTCATTCAACAGAATATTACCAAGCACAACATAAGCACCTAAAGCATGCCAGGTAACCAAGATAAAGCCAAGAAAAGTCTTCATCTTTAAGGAATTTGCAAGCAAAGGCATAAGGCAAAAATTCTAGGAGAGGGACTACTTGCATAACCTTAAAAAGCATCCATGGTGCTTCTCTCCATCACCCCAGAAAAGAGGAGGGTACCCTAACGTTCACTGACACGGCCCCCCCTCTTTAGACAGTGACGAAGCTGCGATGCAAAAATGAGAGTTGAAGGAGGCAAGGTAAACCAGAAAGTGAGTTGCCATGTGGTGGGACAGCTGGATTCTGAAATATCCTGTTACCCTGTGTGAACAGAGCAGAGAGCGTGATCACCAATCTCTGCAACGTCACTGTGTGTGTTCACTAGCTGTGTGCCCCTGGGCAAACTACTCAGAGCCCTTGAGCTGCCATTTTCCTCAGCTGTAAATGGAATTAATAACACTACCTCCGTGTGTATGTAACTCATCGGTTAGCATCTGGCCCACGGTTCTCTGGTGGCTCTTACACTTCGGGCTGATGGGAGTGATAAGCTGTCTGAACTTCTGAGAAATATTTAGAAGGCATTTGGACCCCAAAGCAGCCAGATTTCCTGCTTAGAAATTTACTTCACTGCCATCAACTTGACTATTTAAAGATGTACAAAAAAAGGAAAGCAAAGACGACCAAGAAAGCCAGGCACCCTCTCCCGCTGCAATACTTCCTTTGGTATTTTTAAAAAATTAACCCTTAACCTTTTTTTTTTTTTTTAAAGTAAGCTCTACACCCAGCGTGGGGCTTGAACTCAGGATCCCAAGATCAAGAGTCACATCCTCTACCAACTGAGCCAGCCAGGCGCCCCCACTTCCTTCAGTATTTTGAAGAGACAGACATCTAGATTTCCCACCAGTTGGGACTTGACTCCTTAGGAACACTTCTCACCGCAAGTGACTAGGAGGCCAAATGGGTTGTCTGCTAGAGCCAAATGTCAGAAGAGAGTCTCCAAAGGGTTTATTGGAAGCCAGATTTCTTTTTTAAGAAATGAGTGGACTTTTATTACTTGAGCAATTTTCGGTTTACGTAAAACTTGAACAGGAAGTTTCCACATAGTTCCTCATCTCTACCCACTCCTTCCACCATAAAACATTTCTTCCCATTATTCACATTATGTAACATCTGTTACAGCTGGTAACCAATATTAATACATTATTTTTACCAAAGTCCATAATTATATTAGGGTTCACCCTTCCTGTTGCACATTCTTATGAGTTTTAACCAATGCACCTCATGTAGACACCATTTTAGTACCACATTGAATAGTTTCACTCCTCTAAAAAATCCCCAATGCTCTACCTATTCCTCCTTCCATCCTTCTCCCACACTGTTCTGGAATGCCTGGCAACCAATGATCATTTAATAGTCTTTATAGTTTTGCCTTCCCAACAGTGTCCTATCATTGAACTCATATTGCATATAACCTCTTCAGACTGGTTTCTTTTACTTAGCAATATACACGTAAGTTTCCTCCATGTCTTTTGTGGCTTGATAGCTCATTTCTTATTTTTGAATAATATTCCCTTGTATGGAGGTAGCACAGTTTATCCATTCGACTATTAAAGGACATCTTGATTGCTCCCAGTGTTTGGCAATTGTGAATAAATCTGCTATAAACATATGTGGGCAATTTTTTTGTGTGTGTATACATGTTTTCAGCTCATTTGGGTAAATATTTAGGGCACACTTGTTTTGTTGTATAGTGGATTAGGTTTAGCTTTGTAAGACACTGACGAATTCTCTTCCAGGGTAGAGATTATAAGTAGTAGATTATAAGTAGATTATAAGTAGAAACTGTCTTCCAGAGTGGTTGTATAGTTTTGTATTTCCACCACCAATGATTGAGATTTCCTGTTTCTCCACATCTTACCAGCTTTGGATGTTGTCACATTCCACATTTTAGCCATTCTAGTAGGTATATAGTGCTATCTCACTGCTGTTTTAATTTGCAATTTTCTAATTACATCTGACCTTTAGCATCTTTTCATATGCTCATTTTCCATATGCATCTCTTCCTTGGCTGAGTGTCTATACAATTTTAATTTTTTTTTAATTAGAGTTTTAAGAATTTTAAAAAAATATATCTTGGTTACAAGACCTTTGTCAGATATATGTTTTATAAATATTTTCTCCCAGTCTGTGAGTTGCCTTTTCATTTTCTTAATAGTATCTTTCATAGAGAATAAGTTTTTGTCCAACTTTTCCATTTTTTCTTTCACAGTGTTCTTAGAGTTGTATCTAAAAAAGTCATCACTATACCCCAAGTCACCTAGAGTTTCTTCTATGTCCCCTTCTAGAAGTTATATAATTTTGCATATCAAGGTCTCTGATCCATTTTGACTTAAATTTTGTACAAGGTGTAAGTCAGTGTCTAGATTCATTTTTTTGCATGTAAATGTTTTTCCAGCACCATTGTTGAAAAGACTATCCTTTTTTGGATTACCTTGAGGATGGATTTTATAAATAAACTTTTCTAGGTTATAAAATATTACATGTTTATGGGTATCCAGAGGTGATCACTGGTAACATTTTGGTGAATATTTCATAAGTCTTTCATTCCATTTTGTGTGTGTATGTGTGTGTGTGTGTTGTGTATTTGGAACCCTACCATATATGATCTTCCCCCTACTCAGTAGTTTCCTGGAGTAATTTCCAGTTTCATCCAAAAGCAGCAATTAATGGTTGCGGCCACTGGAAAATATTACGCATACCCTTTTATAATTCGAAGTTTTCGCTAAACCAAATATGACTCTTGTTCCAAGAAATTTTCTATGTTACCATTTTTTGTTACTGCATATTAGTCCGTGATATATTTAACCAAATTCTAATGTCAAACATTTAGGTTGTTTCCAATATTTCTATTTATTGTTAAATGAGACATAAGGAAGTAAGCTATCATCTTGGACTTGAGTAAGGCCCAGAAAGTGGTCTTCAAAGACTAGGAATCGAGGCCCCAGACAGAAAGTACAAGGTCAGGAGGGTAAGGAAGTTTGAGTGCCAAGAGAATACTTGGATTGGGATGTTTGGCTAGCTCAGTTAGTGGAGCATGCAACTCTTGATCTTGGGGTCATGAGTTCAAATCCCATGTTGGGCAGAGAGATTACTTAAAAAGAGAGAGAGAGGGTACCTGGGTGGCTCAGTTGGTTGGGCAACTGCCTTCGGCTCGGTCACAGTCCCAGAGTCCCAGGATTGAGTCCCGCATAGGGCTCCCAGCTCCATGGGGACTCTGCTTCTCCCTCTCACCTTCTCGCCTCTCATGCTCCCTCTCATTGTCTCTCTCTCTCAAATAAATAAATAAATAAATCTTTAAAAATAAATAAATAAAAAGAGAGAGAGAACTTGGGTTAAGGCTACCCAGATTGTAAGAGCCCTCAGATGAACATTTTCCCAAAGGTACAACCACTCCTAGGACTCTGGTTAAACCATACTCACGGAGAATGGAAACTGCAAGGACTTCCAGGCGTGGTAGCTTCTATTGGCCCTGTCCTTCTTCGTGTGCCTTGTGCACTTTGTTCTCTGTCTCCATAGCACTGAACCCATGACTGATATGATCACTGTCTCCCCCCTGGACTTTGTACTCCTAAGCACAGGCCTGTGTCTCAGTTGTCTTTATAGCCCAGACATTGGATGGTGATAGGCACATATTAGGGGCTCAGCCCCCTTCCTGGAATTAAACCGTCTTCCAGTAGCAAGTTTTCCAAGCATGTCCTAGAGGAACTAATTTTAGCAACTACAAGGAGTCAAAGGAAATAGCTCATCAGCAAGAGGCAGGGTCAGGAGTGACTGCAGGGAAATACCAATTATCAATCAGGCTAGGATTCAAAATCCTCAGAGTTCTGTGGATTCTCTGCAAAGGCGAGAGAGGCATTTACCTCTGAGGCAGCCAGTTTGCATTCTGAGTGCCTGGGACTAGTGAAGTGACCTCTGATGACCACCATCTGCCTGCACACACACACCCATACACACACACAACTGAGACAATCACCTGTATATTTCAGGCTGAATTCAGCAGAGGAGCTAATGAAAGGTAGCTATGATGATGGCTGTTAGGTATACCTGGTCTGTCTCTTGACTATATCCTTGCCACACCAGGCAAGTAGCATCCATCTTCCACCTCCCTGGATGCCCCCTGATAGCAACCATGTGTATGACATATCCTCCCCTGGTGGGCTACATTCTAAGGCCACCGTGGTCCACTTTCAGATTATAAGAGCCAAAGCCTGTTCTGATGGAGCTCTTTTAAGCATATGGATAGAACTCTGCTCTCTGTTCCTCCCTGCACAAAGCTTTTACACAGGCGAGGGGGGGGGTTGTATTAGCTATTCTAAATTCCACAGTTAAACCCTTTGCAATTATACGCTCCTGCCCTCCTCATTAAAACAGCTGTGAGCCAAAAATACTTCATAGTACTTGACTGAAATAGCACAGATTATTCTTAAATAATAATAATAACCCTGTTTAAACTCTAAGCAGTTTATACAGTCCACCACCAGGTGTCACCAATTTCTCTGTTACTATAGACCATCTCTTCATTTTAATACAGTTTGTTTAGAAAATGTCTTAATAAGCATTTCAGCTTTAAAAACAAAAACAAAAACAAAAACAAAAAAACAAAAAAAAATCAAACACTCCCCTTGGCAGTGAATGAAAATAAGTATATAAAATTAGATGGAAAAGACAAAACTTAATAACACATTTAATTCTACAACTATCTTTGGATAGTCGCTAGGAATAAAAAAAAAGGGCTAAACTGATAGCAAATCAAAACTTCCCCCTTTAAGTGTGAGCCATCACTTTTGAGTTTGCCTTCCCTTGAAATCCAGGCTATTCTCTTTCTTTTCACATTCAAAGATGACAGGAGGCTGGGGGTAGGGTCTGTTAAGTTTCTGACAAGTCTAATAAAAGATAAGATTATAAACATCAAAGAGATCACCGGACTTGAAAGTTTCCTTAATTTTAATTCAGCAAAGCAAGGTTAAGGCAAATTTAAGGCTTAGGGAAAAAAACCTATTTTTTGAGAACGTGTGAATTTTAATTTGCTTTTTTAAGGATATAGCCGATTGAGGTAGTGGTTCTCAGTCAGAGATAAGTTTGTCCCCTAGGAGACATTTGGCCATGTCTGGGAGCATTCTTGGTTGTCACAACTGGTGTGTGTGGGGTTCTACTGGTATCTGAGTAGGGGCCAGGCATGTTGTTAAACATGCTATGGCGGGCCTAGGAGACTCCACAAGGAATTCTGCAGCCCAATAAAGCCAATATTGAGAAACCCTGCTCTTGGATACCAAAGACTCCAGAACAAACCTTTGAGTCAGACGGACTTTAAATCCTCCATGTATCACCTAATAGCTGAGTGACTTTAGGCAACTTACAATCCCTTTCTGGGTTTTGACCTCTTACTTACAAAATAGGGATGGTGAAATCTACATCTTAGGGAAATGAGACAAGCCTGGGACATAATGGCTCAGTAAGTATTAGTCTCATTTTCATAAATATTATTAAGGATAAGACCTGAAGGTGTATACATGTCTGTTTTCCTTCTCTCCTTAATATACACAGTGAGGAGGTACTCTTGGCAAACTACTGAACTAAAGCCTGGGGATACAACAGGAGAAGGGACAGATATATTTTAACCACAAAGCAGTTTGCATTCCCATGTGTGATGATGAGAAAATATTGGGAGTTCAGGAATGAATGGTCAAGAAAGAATTCTTAAAGACATTTTAGGTGCAAAGGGGTGGTCTTATTAAAGCATGAGGACAGGATCCATGGGCAGAAAGGGCTACACTGCGGTTGTGAGGCATGGCTGTTTATATACTTATAAGTGGGGAGGGGGTTAGGGGAATAATGTAAGTCTCTAGGGGAATTTGGAGGCAAGGTTTCCAGGACCTTGAAGGGCTAGCTGATGTTAGGAAAAGGTCATTACTGCTATCTAGTAAAACCTTAGTCATGAGACCCTTCAGATGTGTATCAGTGGGCCATAAGCTTGGAGGATGATTGTTAATATATATCTTTGGGGGCAGAGATAAAAGAAGTTCCCAAAGGAATTTTTATATATTAAAGGAGACTTACAGTACTCTGGAAGTTGGGCTAATGTTAAGCTAAAGCTGCCTTTTGCCCTTAGTAGAGCATCAACATTGAGGCAGTTAAGCTCCTAGAGGAAGGTCACTCTGCCTGTCTCAAGGACTCTTCAATGGGCTGAAAGTTGTAAGGATATTTAATTTTTTTCTAACATTTCTTCTGACTTTGTTCTCCATATCATGAAAGACATTCATTAAATGATCGGTTACTGCAGGAGTGTAACACAGATGAGCTGTACAAAACCGCACAAGCATAAGGTTAACTAAACTTGAGTGCAGGGGTGGGAGGTGGTCATCAGTGAACACCTTCTTCTGGAAGGGACCTTGGGGGTGAATGTGAAGGGTGAGTCAGAGTACCCAGTAAGGAAGGGTGAGAGAATGCCAAGTCCAGAGAATCATAAGCCTCAAATTCCCAAGGTGGGAGGAGAGATAAGATTTCATGAGCCCCCAAAAGAAAACTCACCCTTCTGCTTCTCCTCTTCCCATAGGGTGTGTTCTGAAACTTTTTATTCTAGATAGATATACTTTGAACCTTTTTTTTTTTTTAGAATTTATTTATTTATTTGACAGAGATCACAAGTAGGCAGAGAGGCAGGCAGAGAGAGAGAGAGGAGGAAATAGGCTCCCTGATGAGCGGAGAGCCCGATGTGGGACTCAATCCCAGGATCCAGAGATCATGACCTGAGCCAAAGGCAGAGGCTTAACCACTGAGCCACCCAGATACCCTTGAACCTATTTTTGATCTAGATCTATACGTTTTGAAAGGGAACACACCCCAAAGAGGATGGAAACATGACCCTCAGGATGCCTACCAGCTAAAGGTAACTTCAGAGTTCATAGAGAACCTACTTTTTAATCTCATCAGTGTTTTCTATTCTTCAGATCTTGACAATTAGAAAGTATGTGGCAGGATAGACACACTGGCTTAAGCCTTTTCCAAACCCTTAGCTTCTAGAACATAGCCTGGACTGAAAAACCTCACTAGATATTCATTGATTTGTTGCTAGAAGCTTGAGGTCTAGGACCCAATTCTGTTACTTTCAGTTGTGTAAATTTAGAAAAATGTCTTAACCTCTCTGAGTTTCAACTTCTTCATAACAAAAGTGGAAGAGTGTACTACCCAAGCCTCCAAGAACATGTTCATGCCCTGTAAAGAATTTTTTTTTTCAAGATCCCAGGTAAAAAATAATTAGGTGGCTTTATATTTGAGCCCTAGGAACCTTCTAGACTGCTAGCCTGTCTCAGTGGTCCTGATGGAATGCACTTTAGAGAGTTGTTGTAAATGCATCTGAGCACATTAGGAGAGGTATATGGTATATTATCACTATTTCTGTTCTTATTGGAAGAGGATGAGAAGCAATGGGATGACATGGAGCATAGATGAGGGAACTCTTCAAGAATTCCGAGAACTGGGGCACCTGGGTGGCTCAGTGGGTTAAAGCCTCTGCCTTCAGCTTGGGTCATGATCTCAGGGTCCTGGGATTGAGCCCCGCATCGGGCTCTCTGCTCAGCAGGGAGCCTGCTTCCTCCTCTCTCTCTCTCTCTCTGCCTGCCTCTCTGCCTACTTGTGATCTCTTTCTCTGTCAAATAAATTTAAAAAAAATTTTTTTTAATTAAGAAAAAAAGAATTCCTAGAACTGTACTTGTTCATGAATATCTAATAAACTTCTGGGATGCTTTGTTACCTAAAAGTCTTACATTTTGGCGCACTCAGAAGAATGCTGAAACATTAGCCTTAGAAATGTCTTTAGAAACCTTTTAATCCCAGGATGGCAACAGGTTTCATTTTCACTAGTAAACTCTGTCCAACTTGTAAGGCTGCCAGGATTCATGTTTTGAAAAGGATTGTGAGGCTCCATCCAAATTTAAAGGACAAATAGTGTGGCAATCGATTAGTAATGTCTGCCATGGGAACCACATGGGCTTAAGGTTGGCAGTACCCTGGGTGTTGTGTATTTCTGACCCTCATCTAAACCAATACTTCCCTTACAATAATGATGAAGGATCAGAGTTCAGTGACCTATACAAATGTAAACTAAATCTAGAGGACAAGAGCAGTGGATCTCTACTACTATTCATTTTTTTCTGAACAGAAAGTTTTATTTTAGAAAATTGTTTCTGGGGCGCCTGGGTGGCTCAGTGGGTTGAGCCTCAGCCTTTGGCTCAGGTCATGATCTCGGAGTCCCGGGATTGAGCCCCACGTTGGGCTCTCTGCTCACCAGGGAGCCTGCTTCCCCCTCTCTCTCTGCCTGCCTCTCTGACTACTTGTGATCTCTCTCTGTGTGTCAAATAAATAAAATCTTAAAAAAAAAAAAGAAAGAAAAGAAAATTGTTTCTTCTTCATCTATTATATGCTATCCATCATATACCAGCTGTCTGTTACCTGCTTCTACAATACAGTGGACTGTCAAGAGCATGTGTTCCATAGCTAGACTGTCTGGGTTCAAATATCAGCTTGCCAATTACAAGCTATATGACCTTGAAC
The DNA here is from genome assembly GCF_002288905.1 of Enhydra lutris kenyoni. Classification (NCBI taxonomy): domain Eukaryota; kingdom Metazoa; phylum Chordata; class Mammalia; order Carnivora; family Mustelidae; genus Enhydra; species Enhydra lutris. The sequence continues at coordinate 20,248,233 of NW_019154094.1, read as the reverse complement.
AAGTTACTTAATATCTCGGTACCTCAGTTTCCTTATCTGTAAAATGGATATAGTAATAATAATTCCTCTTTCATGGGATTCATGGAAAGATTAAATGAATTAAAACCATGTAAATGAAGTATTGAACTGCGACTAGCATATCACAATACTTTCTAAGTGTTCACCAACTCTTTACCCCTTACTTTGGTTAGGATATTTATTTAAGGACTGACATACACTCTGGGAGAGAAGTAGTCTCTCTCTTTCTGAGGTCTTTTTTTTTTTTTTAATCTTTTTTTTCCCCCAAAGATTTTATTTATTTATTTATTTGACAGAGAGAGATCACAAGTAGGCAGAGAGGCAGGCAGAGATAGAAAGAGAGGGAAGCAGGCTCCCCGCTGAGCAGAGAGCCTGATACGGGACTTGATCCCAGGACCCTGAGATCATGACCTGAGCCGAAGGCAGCGGCTTAACCCACTGAGCCACCCAGGAGCCCTCTTTCTGAGGTCTTAAATAGAAAATTTCAAGAAGAGTCACAGAAGCTCAGACCTGGTTGTGATCACTGTGGCTGCATGTGGTGAAACTCTGTTACAAATACAGGAAAGAAGAGCCAAAATATGGAGATGGAAATTCAGATCCAAATGATGCCATTTGAAATTGTGGATCCAGTCATATATCTCACACAGGAATCTGAACCTAGACTTAAGGGTTGGTTTCTTGTTTGTTTTGCTCAAGCTTGAGGAATATTTTTAACACTCAAAATTACAAGATTCTCCACTATTTTTGCAAGGGACTCTTAACTCCCCAGGTAGAGCTCTGTTCCTGAAGTCATGTGTTCCAGAAGAATTCACCTGAAGGACCTGCAGGAGACTGATCAGTCCCATCAACAAGAATAACTGGGCCCCAGGAAGGCTTTTCCAAAGGGGACTTTGCTGGATAAAAGGCGCCTGAGGGCCAGGAGGCACTTTGGAGCCCAGAAAGGGTCACTGAGCTGCCTGACAACACCGGGTGCAGCTGAGCCTACACGTGCCAGATCGCAGGATTCTCTCAGCTCAGCCAGCCCAAATTGAGGCTAAAATATCTGCAGGGATGTCCTCAGCCCTGAAAACGAGGCACACAATGTCCTCCTGATATGCCATCTGATTTCAGAAGGTTGGGCTGTGGCATTTACTTCCCTTCTCTAATAAGGAGAAGGTCGGAGAAGTGGCTGCTCGGACAAACAGGGACAACTTCTGTGGGGGAAACCCAGAGGTGCCTGGACGATTTGTTTCTGGTCAAGAACTTGGTCTTGATCCTGCAAGTCCGGGGTCAGGTAAAGAAATCAGTTTCATCCTTGATCTAGTCTCCATTCTAGACACTTGAGCTTTGATTGAGAAGGTTTGGACATTTCTGGCAAACACAAGTTGGGTCACAGGGTAACCATATGACTTACTGTACAGAGATGCTTTAGTGAGTGAGAATGGACAATAATAATTGCTCCAGGACCAGGTATGAGCCAGGCCAGCCCCAAGACATGCAATCGACCCTTACTAGTCCTGAGAGGCACAATCTTCTCCTCAATAAATGTACCACATTACATTTGGAGACTGGATCTGATTTAAGAAATTATTCAGATTAAGATCAAATTTGTTCCATTTTCTCCAAAATCACTACATCATGATGATGGGGCAAAGGTCATCAGAGCAGTTTGGTTAAATGATTAGACTATTTTTCATATACTTATTAATCTATTTTAGATCCTGTGTTCAAATCCTGTTTGATCCCTAAACATCTATGCCATTTGGGGCAACTTATCTCCCTGGGCCTCAGTTTTCTCACCTGTCAAATAGGGCTAAGCAGAGCAGCTACTTGATTGGATCGTTGTGATAACTATTTAAATTAAAATATTGGTAAGGGACCAGGTGAGTAGATCACACATAGTAAACTCTCAATTATTAGTGGCTATTATTTTTAATATTTAAATAGGTTGTGAATTAAGAACTCTGGAGCCAGTTTGCTAAATAGTAAAGAGTCTTTGAATCTGTTTACTTAAACAGGCATCGTGTTCTCCCAGGCTCATTTGTGTAAGGACAGGAAGAGCTGAGATCACCTTTAGGTTGGATTTGACTCATTGATTATATTCAAATCATTCAAATAAGAAATGTATTGAGCAGTTAGTATAGTACAGCTTATTGAATAAATGCTGGAGATGCAGCAGGAAACGTGAGAAAACAGCAAATCTTGCCTCTTGTGGACATTATAATAAATAAAAGAAAAAAATAAAGCCACACCATACTTGTGTTCAATCACAAGCCACAGACAAATATGGCGACCTTTAATCGTAGTGGATTCAGACACCAGCTCTGGGGAATTCAGTTCTTTAGCGGTCATTTCGATCCCCTAATCCCATACTTATTCTGCAGGAACACGGCTTCCACAGCTTTCTTCCCAAGCACCGGAGCCCTGCATTCCTCCCAGGGCTGCTGGCTCCTATTCTTAGTCACCAGCAATTTTGCTTTTAAGCTCATTCTCTTGTCCATTTTGAAAACACATGATTGTGAGTCAAAGCCAGAGAGAACAGGCATGTCAGGGGGACTGGGGCCTGGAACTCTCAACCTAATGATTAAGTTCCTAGATTATGCATGGTACATTATGAATTCCTTCTTTTAAATATAGACCCGTTTCATTTGATATGAAATGGGCTGACTCAGGCTACTAATACTAAACAGGCTACCTAATTGTGGTGAAATGTGCAGCCTGAATAAAACATTCTGGACAGACCCAAAGAGAGAGATGAGGACTCTGAGCTTCTGGAACCTGGGGATAGAGGGAAAAGTCAGAAAGAACTCCCATTCTGCTTCTATCACAGTTTTTCTGAGGATGTACTATATTTTGTTGTTATGGCTTAGTATCGAGCATCTTGAATGACATAATGAGTATTGTGACAGATTTGAGATTTGTGGAATTTCTTAGAAGTCATGTTAAAACCCAGTGATGGGGCCACTAAAATCTATTTTAGATTCAGCATATGTGATATTGTACATTTGAATAACATTTTACAATTTATGCCCAATTAATTTGTTAATAGTATTTAGTTTGTGCTACTGTTCCCATCTGTGCCTCTCCTGGTCCTTTTCATACACTGCCTTTTCAAAAGCAAATTTCTGGACATATACATATATACAAAAAAGGGTAAAACAGCTCAATGAATTTTTACAGAATGAATGCACCTATCTACTCAGTTCCTAGATCAGAACTCCAGAATCCCTATCCCACTATGCTCTTACCACCAAAGTTAGCTACTGTCTTGACTTCTAAGACCATAGATTTTTTTAATTGAATTATATACTATATTCCCTTTTATATCTCATTTCTTTTGTTGCATGTTTTTGCGTAAAATTCATCAATGCTGTGTGAACTCCTAGTTTGTTCATTCTTTTTGCTGCAAGTGGTCCCCTGGATAAATGCAACATAATGTCATCATACTACTGATGGGCATTTGTGGTTTTATAATTGGGCTGTCACAGTATGTTACACATACTTATTTGTGTCTTTGGGAAATACCCATATCAGAATAGAGTTACTTGGATATATTTATATACAGTTATATATAATAACAACACATAATATACATATATACTTTATATGTAATTCCATATACATATATTACATAAACATGATAATTACACATATATTCAAAACAAACCTACATATATGTATTCACTTTAGTAGGTACTACTAAACAGTTATCCAGAGTTATATCAATTTATACTCCTACCAACAGTGTAAAAACATTTTAGTTCTGTATCCTTGCCATCACCTCATACTGTCTTTTTTCAGTCATTTTGGCAAGGGCAAATTCATTTACTTTTACAGTGTGTGTATTTATCTCTGTTCTCCATTTGTCATAGCCAGTGACTTATTTTTTTCCCCCTCCCAATTTACATGAATGACTGCAACTTTAACATAGCTCATAATCAACATGTACCTAGTCATTGGGGGGATTAAAAAAGCTAAAAAATAAAATGTCAGTGGTCATTTATTTCTATAAGGAATTTAGTCTTCTAATGCATTGAGAAATATTGCTATTAGTTTTGGTAAAATTTAGGAGCACAGAAATGAATCTGATAGCCATTTAAATCCAAAATATTTCCACATTACACATCCTAAAACTAGCCCTATATAAACTTTAAGAGAGAGAACCAGCACAACCCTTCAAGTATTTCCATGAGTTATTGAGTCCAATTCTTGCCATGAACTTCTTCTTTCTTCTAAAGACCCAAAGTCAGTAAAAACCACAACTCCCTTTCTTGGTGCTATTTAACAGAGAGAGAGAGAGACGCCAATGGATGAAGAAGACACTGGCTTCAGGGTAACACTGTGAGAAGATAGAAGACAGGACCAGAATCTAGGCCTTTGGCCTTCCAGTTTTATCATTAAAGGATATCACCTTTAGGACAAGACTGGTCACTCAGTGCTCTGCAACCAGTGACCCTCTGGAATCTCAGTGTAGTCCCATTTGTTATGAAGGAGACCTACACAAGGTAGACATGACTTACCTATTGTCCCTAATATCTGACAGTGCAATAATAAAATTGATCCATTGCAAGGTAATTTGATCCATACAACAGTCCCAAATATGTACCCTGAGAGAAAGTTCTAAGTGAGGTCCCATAAGCTAGCCTCAGCCTCTGCTATCTATAGAGTGATGGGTAAGAGCTCACCCTCTGCAGTCAGACAGATGGGTCCAAATTCCTGTACTACTGTTGACTTCAGTGGGACCTCTAATATGTCCCTCAACTTTTCTAAGCCTAATTTTTCTCATTGTCAAAGTAAGAGGTGCTGTGGACTTTAGAGATCATGTGTGTGTGGGAGAATCATAATTTTTGAGGTATTAACCAATTCTTTTATTTTCCCCATCTCATCCCCATGCAGATGGGGAGATATGGGTCACCATTTGTCCTGGAGCTAGATTCCTTAAAACTGGACCAATGAATAAAAATGACAGTTTCTCAGCTCCTGGTTCCAGCTCAGACACACAGCTGTGGAGACAAGATGAATCTCCTTTCATAAATCCATGACTCTCAGAGCCCTGTAGCACTCTTAGGACAGGATATCCAAAATCTGCCAAGGGTCCTGGGTAGACATGAACATTGGCTGAGGAGGAGAGATGCATGGACCTGTACAGGGTCCTGTTGTGGACACGAGGAGCTAAGTGCCTGATGCCAGCTATGTGGTTAGTCTCCACTGGAAACTATAAGGAGAGGATTAAACGTCACCTCACCAGGTTATCTGAGTCAGGCATCTCATGGGGACCAGTCAGAACGGGTCTCCATCTGGAAGTTTGTCAAGTTCCAACTAAATGAATTTATGTTGGGTGTGAGAGGACAACAGAGGGCCTGCCGGGTACAGACAGAGAAGTGGACACCCACTCCCTACTGTTACCAGGTTGGCATCTGTGACATGTCCTGGGCTTAGTATCCTCTCAGGTGGAAAGGGAGAATAAACTGGAGGGGGTGGGGGGATTCTGGACATGATCGAATTCCAAACCTGGACTAACACATTTCTGGATCAGACCTTCCTTAGACATGTGTAATGATGTTCTGACCACTAGGGAGACTGTGAGTTCAAATTTTTTTTTAAGATTTTATTTATTAATTTGACAGAGAGAGAAAGATCACAAGTAGGTAGAGAGGCAGCAGAGAAAGGGGGAAGCAGGTTCCCTGCTAAGCAGAGAGCCCAATGTGGGGCTCGATCCCAGGACCCCGAGATCATGACCTGAGCCTAAGGCAGAGACCCAACCCACTGAGCCACCCAGGTGCCCCATTAAATTATTTTGTTAAAGAAACTATTAACATTATGTTTCTTGTATACCCCATGTGAGTGATGCTGAGAATTCATACCTATTACATGTGGGGAAATGCCTGGTACAAGTAAATGGTCATTACTAGTATCCTGAAGATCTAATTAATATCCTCTCTTGTCACCCAAGAATTAAGTTGTAATCACAGTGGCTGTTCTACCATGCTATAAATAGTGCCGACTAACACTGTACCAGCAGTGAGATTTTCAGCTTTTAACCTGCTAGAAAGACTTTTTTCGATATTAGGATACAAATGCAGACTATCCAGCAGATGGCCTCATTAAAAAAAAAAAAAAAAAAATCTGATTTGTATAAAGCATTTTATTAACCTGAGTTAATGTAACTCAGACAACATGAGATGAAGTACGTCAACAGAATCAGAAACTCACAACACAGGTTTTCTGTGTTCATGGGAAGCCGTGTGCCTCTCACTTGGAATATGTGTTGTGCTCTCCCCTGAAATCCATGGAGAACAGCCAGTCACCCATCCCCATCTGGCCAGGCTAATTCTGGGTGGCTGCAGCTGCAGCCCAGGGTCTGGTAATCATAGCTCCCAGTTGTCTACATGCTAAATAGCTAGCTCAAGTGGCCGCCTGGCCAGCAGATTTCACTATGTGCAGCTTCCTTCTCTAATAAAAGATCCAGATTTCAAAGCACTAAAGAGCACCTTAACTATTACCAAACTCAGTACTACACAGTTCCTTTCTCTTTGAGCTTTCAGGACCACCAACCTCAACCATCCATGTCACTAAGAGAAGACCTCTTATGTGGACTAAGGCAGTAATCCTATAGCTGGTCCTTCTGTTCTGATTTTCTATTCTATAACCCATTTTCTCTCCAATGGCAGCTCTGGGTTAATCAATCAAAAGCCCTTGATGAGGGGCCCCTGGGTGGCTCAGTGGGTTAAGCCTCTGCCTTCGGCTCAGGTCATGATCCCAGGGTCCTGGGATCGAGCCCCGCATCAGGCTCTCTGCTCAGCGGGGAGCCTCCTTCCCCCTCCCCCTCTGTCTGCCTCTCTGCCTACTTGTGATCTCTCTCTCTCTGTCAAATAAATAAATAAAATCTTAAAAAAAAAAAAAGCCCTCAATGAAACCACATCACAAAATTTTAATATTCCCATGTTGGCTACAGATAAACGCAAACTTCCTGGCTTAGCTTTCAAGGCTCTTATCATCTGGTCTTAGTTTGGGGAAGCAACGTAATGGAAGGGTGGAGGTTACTGATATATTGATTCAAAGCTCAGATTTATTATTTCCTTAATAGCCTTTTATCAGGTTAGTTATTCTTTCAGTTTACTCATCTTAAAATGAGATTAATGACATTTCCACAACTGTGGTAGGGATTAAGTTAGATCAAAGTAATTTGCCCAGCACCTTTGCACTGAAAATACTCATTGGAGGAGACAGTTTTAAGAATTACTATGAGGGGGCACCTGGGTGGCTCAGTGGGTTAAAGCCTCTGCCTTCAGCTCAGGTCCTGGGATCAAGCCTTGCATCAGGCTTTCTGCTCAGCAGGGAGCCTGCTTCCCTCTCTCTCTCTCTCTCTCTGCCTGCCTCTCTGCCTACTAGTGATCTCTCTCTCTCTGTCAAATAAATAAAATCTTAAAAATAATAATAATTGCTACTAGTTTTTCAGTATTATTTCCTGCTTTTGGCCAATACTCCAGCAACAATGGATTACATTTTGAAGCAGTACAGTGTTACGTGGTTAAACATTAGGATTTTGCAGTCAGACTGTCTGGGCTTCAGTGATGACTCTGCTACTTTTGTGTGATTTGAGCAAGTTACTTCACCTTTCTAGGCCTCACTGTTCTCCTCAGTGAAATGGAAATAATAATACTTGCCTCTTGGGATTCTGTATTGAATGAGAGCATGCCTACGAAAAAGTTAACATCACTCTTGGAATAAAGTAAGTGCTGAGGGAAAACCAAGCTTTATTTCCCATCCTATTCTGAGTTATTTACTCAGTAATTTAATAGTTTCATAACTAATATAGCTTAATAGTTTAATAATGATATTATTATTTTAATATACTCTCTTTGGATATGCATTTCTCTTGTTTGCAGGTTTCGCTTTTGCTTTCTCCCCACCCTCCCAATTCTAGAACCACCCGACACACTTTATGATCCTTTTATAAGTCTCCAGGTCCTATAATCTTTAAATCCAGATCAAACAACCAAAATGTTTCCTCCTCCAGGAAGCCTTTCCTGATGCCTCAGCAGGAAATAACTTCTCTGAAATACTCTGGGAGTTTAAAGGAGTACCTTTCCAACAGAACTGAGGCATTCTGGACTGTGTATTTTTTTTTTAAACATTCTTTTTTAAAGATTTTATTTATTTATTTGACAGAGAGAGAGAGATCACAAGTAGGCAGAGAGGCAGGCAGAGAGAGAGGGGGAAGCAGGCTCCCTGCTGAGCAGAGAGCCTGATGTGGGGCTCAATCCCAGGACCCTGAGATCATGACCTGAGCTGAAAGCAGAGGCTCAACCCACTGAGCCACCCAGGCACCCCCTGGACTGTGTATGTTTTATCTCAACAATGAAATGATCGAGTGTGAGGACAGAGACTCAGCCCACTTCATGGTTCTATTCCCTCCACAGGGCCTCCCCAAATGCTCACAGAACTATGTTTTATCCAGCTCCCTTCTCTTTTGCCAAAGGACCCAGAGGTTTGGGAACTGAAGCTATGAAGTAGAGAGAAAGAAGGTAGACTGTCCCTTGAAAAGTGAGCATCTCTAATACATGAGTCAGTCTGTAGTATTACATTTGACCCTTTCTTATTTCCTCTGGAGCCAGTATTTAAGAATTGTGCCCTCAAGAAAAAGCACTGTTGATGATTCAAAAGCGCTGCTGTTGCTTCAAAAGAAACAAATGTCAAAAGCTCTTGCCCCCAGAACAAATGTCACAATCACTCTGCCACTGGAGCCCTGCTACTTTGAATTCTACTGATGGGCTTAAAGGAGGCCTTCTCTTTGAGGCTTCCCCAGATCTTGAAAAAGAAACTTCTTTGAGGCTTAAAGGTCTCATCTTCCACTCCCATCTTTGCAGCGCCTACCTAAGGAAGCTCTCATTGGAGAATCCCCAGTGAACAGCCTCTCCTTATCCCTTCAGGGGATGATTAGGAAGGATAAATGCCCAACGACACAGATGGCCCTTACTCTGACCCTGCAGCCCCTTCCAGGATATACCACTCTCAGTGAGCAAGTAAGCCCGAGATGAGGACTTGTACATCTCTTTGTGTCTATGTAGATTCATCTTGGTGATGAGCTTCTCAAGAGTGGGGAAGATGTTGGGACCCCCTCAAAGTGTGTGACCTCAATTTAACCTCTCGGAGCCTTTGTTTCCTCATCTGCAAAGTGGAAATACGACCACTTGCCTGAAACCTATGGAAAATCAATGAGTTAAGAAAGTAAAGTATTTAGCATAGGAGCCAGTCCATCTGGGACACTCCAGAGTGTATTGTATGTCCATGTCCTCTGTTTACATGTGTTCATATATCCCACAACCTAAGTTGGAGAACGCTCATGACACACACTTATGGACTATCTTATGAAAACCCTCTATTCCTCCAAGCATCGAAAGCAGAGAATTGCTGTACTTCTCCAACCAGTGCTGGATCTCATACTATTCCTCCATCAGGAAGCCTTTCCAAACACGCTGGCAAGGCAACATCTACTCTCACTGACTGTTGTAACAGACCTAATTAGGTTTGTAACAACAGTGGACTCCCTTGGTGACAGGCTAGCTGTAAACACACTAGAGGAACAGCTACAACTTCAACCTTCTCAGATCTGAGAACTGCTAATTCCCTGCCAGTCAGCCTGACATGGCTGCTTTTTAGCTGACCCCTTCGAGGGAAGCTTCAGAGGGCTCCATGAGGAGCTTTCTACTGTGGGATATGAGAAAACCTTTAGCTAATTTTATTAAAGGGGAGTTTTCTTTGTGTTCAGATTGGCTACCCATGTGGACAGGGGTGTGGTAACACAGGGAGAACTTCCATGCATACACATGAGGCTAGAAATTTAGACTCTCCTCCCTAAAAGAGAAGCAGAGAGTTTCTCCTTCTCTAGGTGAGTAAGAGTAAGCAGCCACTATATGCTAAGCAATGACCTGGGTATTTGGACTACACATAAAGCATAGTTCTCATTTTTAATAAGTCCCCACCAAGCTCACAAGGGATTTGGACACATATATTACTCATTCTTTAGGGGTTCAAAATTAATTTCACCTCTATCTGTGCCCACATATAACCTACCTGACTTTCATAACTGCTGTTAACAGTAATCACCTTACTCTATTCCAGGAATAGAAATGGATTCTTATGGAAATATTCACCTCTTCAATTCTCAACAAAGCAAGATTAAGGAGAGAATAAAACACACTTTCCTCTTTGAACTGTTCTCCAGGACCCACATTTCATAATAAATATGGTTTACTTTTATACTAAGACTATCAAGAAAAAGTGCTATTGTATTTAAAGGTCAGAAATGAACCAAGCCTTTTGAAGTAATATTTTGACAAAATAAAAATGCGGTAATAAAATATTGGTATCTTCTAAAAATAAGTTCCATGTAAGGTCTTTTCCTTATCTGAAAAAAGTATCTGGAGGGTATAAACTTCAAAAATGCAATCTAAAAAAAAATACCCCCCCAAAACTGGAAAACAAAAACAAAAACAAAACCTCCCAATGCAGTCTAAGTAATTAGGTTATTCTGTGTAAATACCCAATCCATATCTAGCATACTTTCCCAAGCAATGCTCTATGTTCTCGATTTTTCTGGAATACATATTTTCTAGCACTATTAATTCTCCTGGCTTTCAAACTTAACAGACTGATTTAATCAAAGGAGGGGAAAAGAGAACAGACTTTGGATGACAATTTCTTTGAAATAGCAAGAATTTCTGGAAAACCGAGCGCTGTATCCTTATTTTACAGAGAAGGAAACTAAAAACAAATAAAGCTAGGAACAGAATAAAACACAAAGCTAAGATTAAAATTTGTGTCTGCTTCTCCAACTGCTGCCGTTTCCATTCAGAAAGTCAGTAAACAAATTAGGAAGAACAGTTCCTGAAAGGTATGGATATGCTGTTATGGTTTTAAAAGTTCAGTTATACCAGTCAGGTAACAATGGCAGCTGATTCACTCACTCACTCACTCATTCATTAGATACAACATCTTAACTTACTGCTATGTGGCAGGCAGTCTCTAAATTCTGTGGACACAGAGTGGGGAGCTATACCTGGACCCTGCCTTCCTCATCCAGAGGTACAGAAATACAGAGTAAAGGGGCGCCTGGGTGGCTCAGTTGTTAAGCATCTGCCTTTGGCTCAGGTCATGATCCCAGGGTCCTGGGTTGGAGCCCCACGTCTGGCTCCCTGCTCAGTGGGAAGCCTGCTTCTCCCTCTCCCACTCCTCCTACTTGTGTTCCCTCTCTGGCTGTCTCTGTCAAATAAATAAAAAAATCTTTAAAAAAAAAAAAAAAGAAAGAAAAAGAAATACAGAGTAAGTTTTGAGATTCCAAGTTCTCTATATTGAGTTCTTTTCTTTTTTTTTAAGATTTATTTATTTATTTTAGAGAGAGAGAGAGAGAGAGAGAGACAGCATGAGCTGGTGGAGGGGCAGAGGAAGAGGTAGAGAAGCGGACTCCCCAGTGAGCACAGAGCTGGACATGAGGCTTGATCCCAGGACCCCGAGATTATGACTTGAGCTGAAATAAAGAGTTGACTACCCATCCAGCTGAGCCACCCAGGCACCCCTTGAGTTATCTTTTTTAACAAGGTTTGCCTTTATTAGAGTGCTCTACCAGCAAGCTGAGTATAGCTTTCTTCAGCTTAGTCTGCAAATATCTACTAGAAGAAATAATATTTTCAAAAGATATGGTGGTCATACATAACATTATTTTCCTTCTATTTTAACTTGTCATCTGTTTAAAATAGCTAAGGGTAGTTATGCTGACTTCCTATTGACTCATGAACTCCACTGTAAGAATTTATAATTAAGAAATAAAAAATGTGCATAAAGACGTATATTTTAAAATATTCCCTATAGCATTATTTATAAAGTAGCAAAATGAAAACAACCAATAAGTCAAACAGAGTCAATTAAAATATGGTTTCATTTACTTGTGGAGCATAAGGAATCACACGGAGGACATTAGGAGAAGGAAAGGAAAAGTGAATTGGGGGAAATTGGAGGGGAAGATGAACCATGAGAGACTGTGGACTCTGAGAAACAGACTGAGGGTTTTGGACGGGAAGGGGTGGGGGGTGGGAGGGCCTGGTGATGGGTATTAAGGAGGGCACGTATTGCATGGAGCACTGGGTGTGGTGCATAAACAATGAATCTTGGAACACTGAAAAAATAAAATCAAATTAAAAAATAAATAAAAACAACCTAATTTCCTTATAATTAGAGATTAATTAAATAAAATAATATACAGCAATGTTATAGCACCCTGCCATTAGAAAAAAGTAATCTTAGAAAAATTCTTAATGATGTAGAAAATGTTTCACATTGTAAATGCGAAAATATAAGTTTACAAAACGATATTGATAACATACTTCTAATCTTGTAGAACATACATATACAGTATATTCTAAAAATGGACATTATCTTTGGGTGTTATAATTAAGAGTGATGCTTATTTTCTGCTTTTTTGTTTTTCTGTATTTTCCTGATTTTGACAACAAAGATTGTCATTTTGGTAATCAGTGTGCGGGGGGAGGGAGAAGCTGTCATTTAAATAAACATTATGCTAAACAGCTATCTATAATAAAAATTATTTCAGTAAAAGCTAAATTTCTGTAATGGGAGATGCATACAACCTAACCATTTACTTTCTTCCTAGTTCTTCAACTGAATGTTAGTACCCATCAGCAACTGCCAGGTTGAATACAGCATGACTGCGCACTAGCTGCACCACTGTAAAATACGTAAATTACAGAAAATGAATTTCTTACTTATTCAGTGACTGAATTATGTGCCAATGTTTATTTGAGACATTGTGTAGATAAATAACAAATGTTTTTCAAACACATTTTTCTTTGTTAAGTTCAATAGTCTGAAAATAGCTCTTAACTGTGGGGTGACAGAAATAACATGGAATTACACAATTAAATTTTTTTCCCAAACCCCAAATTCATAGTCTGTGAAAATCTGTGAAAAACTGTGACCTCTTGCGTCAGACTGAAATAAGTCTCTATTCTACAAAGCTTTACATCAGTTCTCTATAAAGAACTTTCTAATATTATATCGTATGCATAAAATAAGGGCTATCTCATTAAAAAATCTTCTATATTTATTTCTCACCACCAAGTAAGGGAAAGGACTATATTCATATAAATATTAAAATGTCAGGGCACCTGGGTGGCTCAGTGGGTTAAAGCCTCTGCCTTCAGCTCAGGTCATGATCCCAGAGTCCTGGGATCGAGCCTAGCATCAGGCTCTCTGCTCAGCGGGAAGCCTGCTTCCCCCCACCCTCTCTCTGCCTGCCTCTCTGCCTAATTGTGATCTCTGTCTGTCAAATAAATAAAAATTTTAAAAAATCTAAAATAATAATAATAATAAATAAATATTAAAATGTCTATTCATACAGGCACCTGGGTGGCTCAGTGGATAAAGGATCTGCCTTCTGCTCAGGTCATTATCTAGGGTCCTGGGATTGAACTCCACATTGGGTTCCCTGCTCAGCGGGGAGTTTGCTTCTCCTCTCCCCTGCTTGTGCTCTCTCTCTCCCTCAAATAAATAAATAAAGTCTTAAATAAATAAAAAAATATAATGTCCATTCATATCTTACTTTTCATGTGAACTTATAAATGAGGATTCTATTAATTTTGAGAAGAGAGTGCACAGTGTTCAAGAAGACCCAGACTGGAACCATGAACTCTTCGAGGCATTACCATGAAGTTTCATCTCTAAACATTTACAAGGTTGGCCCAGATACAACATCAGGTCAGCTTTTCTTCGACTGCAATGGCTTTCCAAATTAGGAAAATGCTCCTTCATTCACTCATTCATTCAGTATACGGTAATAGTATTTTGAGGTCTGCTAGATCTTGAGTATACATTAGTGATTAAAACAGAGTTCCTGGCCTTATGAAGTTTCTAAATTTGTGAGAGAGACAAAGAATGAACATAGGAACAAATCAAGAATCCAATAATGTCTACTGTGATCAGTGCTATGAAAGGAATAAGTGCGGTGCTGGTGTAAAGTCTATCAGGGTGAACAAGAATCTGCAGAAACTATCACAAAGCACTTGCAAAGGAAGGATAGCTAAATGGAAATCTGGGGGCACTTGCTGGCTCAGTCCGTGAAGCATGTGACTCTTGATCTCAGGGTTGTCAGTTCAAGCCCCCCGTTGGGTGTAGAGATTACTTAAAAATAAAATCTTAAATACTAATAAAAAATTGAGATCTGAAGGATATGAAGCAGCATGGATGAGTGGAGAGAAAAACATTTCAGGAGCAGGGACAAGGGCAAGAGTTCTAAGGCAGGAAAGCAGTCAGTCTGCTCAAGGAACGGAGAGGCCAGTGGCCCTAGAGTGTGTTGAGCTTTGGGGAACTCAGTACCAAAGACTTCCATTGCGCCATGCCATGACAGGAGAGGCAGGTATCCAGAGCACAGGTGGAAAGGTCAGGCATGAGCAGGATAAGGAACATGGTTCATCGTATCAAGAAGGAAAGAGGAGAGGAAGTGTGTGAACACAAGAAAGTGAGGTAAGCAGGTATGGCCATAGGAAGTCAAAGGAAATGCCTTCTCCTTTATCTGGCAAGAAAGAAATCAAAGTATCTGCTACCAGGGAAGGGAGAGATGGATGTAACCAAAGCTTAAGGAGATATGGTCCAGCCTGAAATAGCTTCTCTGAAGAACAGCAGGGAGAAAGAGAGAGAGCTAAGAAAATAGAGGTTGCTGGGTAGTACCTAGGTCCCAGCTGGTGGAAGGCTGTGGATTTATAGTTTTAATAACAGCAAACTAAGTCTTTGGCCAGCAGGTTACAGAATAGCAAGTACAATCTTATTTACGTAAAATCATATGCATATATCTTTGGGCACATAAGCAGAGAGAGACGTCTAAGAGAAAATTCATCAACATGTCAAGCAGTATCTGCTTATGGTGTAAGTGATTTTGATGTATACTTTATTCTTTATTGCTTGAATTATTTAATAAGACTCAATTCATTGTTACATTTATTTCATATTTGCACATCACTGGAATTGGATCATATTGTCAGTGGTGGGAGGGGTGGATTTAGAGAACTATAGAATTCTTGATCTGAAAGGGACTGTCTTGTCCTATCTTTTCCTTTTAAATATGAGGAAGTAAGGCCCAGAAAGGGGAAATTCCTCTTTAAAAATTCTTTTAAGGATTTAACTGCAGAGATGGGTGAGTCCCAGGTGTCCTAACTCCTACCCAAGAGTATTTCTATGCAAAATTCAAATAAGGTATTAAATTTAAAATAATGTATAGAAGACTGTCTTTAACATGGGTGTTGAAGGCACTTCTTGAATAATGACATATCCAGTTTGAGGATGATACTTCCAAGTATGTATATACGTATATCTATGTGTATATGTTTGTGCATATACATGTATACACACCCAACTTTAAATCTAGATTGCATATACACATTATCTACTTATCTTAGAAACTACATCTCTCTACAGCTACCACATTGGGCACATTGATGGAGAAGTTGATCTGCCAAATCTTCACCACCGTTATCCCGTGGACAGCCAGTGGTTGTTAGGGTCACAGATGAAATTTCTCAAACTGACAACTGACATTCATAAAATACAATTACACCTTATTTCCCTTTATAGTGAGATGTTAAGGGGGACACCAGAAATTAATTAGAAAACACAAAGAGGGCCACCTGGGTGGTTCAGTCAGTTAAATGTCTAACTCGTGATTTTGGCTCAGGTCATATGTCAGGGTCATGCACTGGGCATGGAGTCTGCTTACGATTTTCTCTCTCCCTCTGCCTCCCTCCCCACCATGCTCTCATGTGCACTTTCTCTAAAAACAAACAAACAAAAAAACCCAAAACCCCAGAAAACCATAAAGGAAGCAAAGAAACTTTTAAATAAAACAAAACAAAAATACTATCGCCTTCTCTTGCCTTCTGTTTATTCATGCACATTCAATTTTATACATCTTCTTTTTGAAAGAATGTGGGAAGGACACCTGCTTAAATGGCATTTATGTGTATTTTGGATAACTCTGAGCTAGCTAGAGGAGTTCGGAGTACAGGGAAGAGCTCATCAGTGTCCCCTCTAATGTGTTTAACCCTGACATCCAAAGCAAGATACTTTCATGGCCTGAGCACATCCCATGAGACCCCTTTCTGATTTCTCTTAAGAAAACTGGCCTTCCTGGTAAGCTCACTGCTTACTGTAGAGTTGGAACACAGACCAGACCTAAGCCAGCCAGTGCCCCGCAGTGGTCTGAAGATTGGCTCAGCATTGCACACGTGTACCCATCAAAGCTTTTGGGCCAGCATGACCCTTCTGCAGAGACTTCAGAACAGGATTGACATTGTTTCCACTGGACTTGGACCTGAGAAGACACAGGCTGGGGCTGCCTCAGCAAGAATCTGTCTGAGAGGGAGCCAATGCAGGTGAAAGTACAGCTGAGGGATAGAAAAAAATGATGAGGTCTCCATTTTTTTGAAAAAATCAAACTTGTCAAATATTTTTAAGTTCATATGGTTCAATCTAATCAATTTTGATGACCTTGAGTTGAACTCCTGACCTGAAACCAGATCTAGCCATGGACTAGCAGTCACATAAGCCAATAAGTTCCCTGTTTTATAAGCAGGATTGGATGTTATTACTTTTTTTCTTAATTGGACAAAACAGTGAGTCCACTTTCTTAGTTAAAGTTGAGGTCATCTGTACATAAGAGACTGCTGGAGAGAGAGGAGAGGGTGATGAGCACTGGGTGTTATATGCAGCTAATGAATTGTTGAACATCACATCAAATATACTATATGCTGGCTAATTGAACATAATAATAAAAAATAAAATAAAATGTCACACACACACACACACACACACACACACACAGAGGGATTCCATCTCAACTCCACCAAAGGGAAAAAGAAGAGGGTCTTAGGACGGTAGGGTCAAGGAGGAGCTGGGAATTGGCCTTAGAGGCAGGGGATGGGACATGGAGAAGAGCTCCTCCCTAAATCCAGCTGGGCTGGGTCTCTGCTTGAGGAAACATTCACCCAGTAGAGCAGAACTAGGGCTGTGGGATGAGGTGGGGGGTGGAAACATAAAACAAAGCTTTAATATAAGGTCTACTGTCATGCAAATCCCATCTTAGAAATCTGGAAGAAGCCATCAGGCTGAAGAAGGCCATGTATTTGCATCTCCTAGAGTCCCTACAGTTTGCAGAATGGAGCCCTGGAATGGAAAGGGTGGCAGGAAGAATCATGGAGGGAGATCTGCAAAGGGCTCTCCTTGAGTATCCAACAGCCCTGGTCAGCATGTGCATGTGAGGGGGCTGCCCATGGAGGAGAGAGGACCAACTAAAGGATTAACATTAAGAGTACCTGATCTTACACAGGACTGGGAACTGCACTTGGGCCCACTGGCCAGAATGGAAAAGCTTCAATTTACAGGCACTGTATAGAAGACTCAGAGGAGACTTGCCTCAGCAGTGGGGAGTAATTAGCCTTAGATCAAACACCTCTCTGGTCCTAACTAACAATCCTAAAAGCAAGACCTGAAAGGACCCACCTGATTCCAAGTAACTTAACCAATTCCCAGAAGTAAGCTCAATAGTATTTGTAGAAAAAACACACATACACACAACACACATACACACACCCACACCATCATCAAACAAGGTAAAATTCACAATATCTAGTATCCAAGGAAAGATTACCATGCAGAGAGGAGGATACAGTCCATGATGAGGAGAAAAATCCATTGAAATTGACATAGAAGTGAAACATATGTTAGAATTAGCACACAAGGATATTGCAATAGCTCTAAATGTACTGCAGATGTTCAAGAAGTTGAATAGAGACATAGAAGATTTAAAAAAATAAAAAAGACCCAAATTTAATTTCTAGGGATGAAAACTATATTTGATATAAAAACTATATAAATAAAAGCTATGAAAATAAAAACTATATTTGATAGGATTAATGGCAGATTAGAATTATAGAAGAAAAGACTGGTGAATTTAAAGACACAGCAATAGAAACTACCCAAAATGAAACGAAGAATAATTTTGTTTAAGATTTTATTTATTATGATAGAGAGTGTAAGAGGGAGCTGGAGAGGGAGAAGCAGGAGCAGGGAGCCCAATATGGGGCTCAATACCAGGAAACTGGAATCATGACCTGAGCCAAAGGCAGATGCTTAATGACTGAGTCACCCAGGCACCCCAAGAATAAAGAATTTTATAGTGGACAGAGCATCAATGATCTGTGGGACCTCTTCAAGAGGACTAACATAAGAATTGGAGTCCCCAGAAAAAGGCAGGGCAAAAAAGAAAATTAGAGAATAAATGTTGAAAAATTTCCAGATTTGCTGAAAACTATAAGCCCATGGATCTGAGAAGCTTCAAAAATTCCTAAGCAAAATAAACATGAAGGAAACTATACTAACGTACATCACAATTAGATTGCTCAAAACATGATACAGAGAAAAATCTTCAACACAGCCAGGGAGAAAAGACATGCTATGCAGAGAGGAAGGAGAGTAAGGATTATGGAAATTTTCCTGTTCAAAGCAAAACAAGTGAGAAGACAGTGAAGCAACATCTTCGAAATGCTGAACACAAAACCCCTCACAACCTAGAATTTCATACACAGCAAAAATGTCTTTCAAAAACAAAGATGACATAAAGACTTTTTCAGACAAAATAAGGCTAAAAACATTTATCACCAGCAGACATATGCCACACAAAAAAAGAAAGTTAAAGAAAGTCTTTCTAACAGAAAAGAAATGATACCAGATGGAAATATAGAGCTATACACAGGAATGAGAAGCACTAAGAATGGTAATAATATCACTTATTATATGTCCAGTATACTGCCATAAAGTGTTAAGAAATAAAATATATGTATGTAAATAAAATTTGCATAAAGAAGTATTTATTGAATATCTGCTGTAGGTTTCACATATTCTCTTTTTTTAATAAAGATTTTGTTATTGTTGTTATTTGCCAGAGAGAGAGAGAGAGAGAGAGAGAGAGCAGGCAAGTACAAGCAGAGCGAATGGCAGGCAGAGGGAGAAGCAGGATTCCGCTGAGCAAGGAGCCTGATGTGGGACTCGAACCCAACATCCAGGGATCAGGACCTGAGCCAAAGGCAGATGCTTAACCAACTGAGCCACCCAGGCGTCCCTGTTTGACATTTTCTATGCTGAGGAAAACAACACTGATTGGATCTATTCCTTGTCCCAGAATGGCTTGCCAACTATAATGAGATGAGAGAGACCACAATGAAAAGCTCCAGTAATTAAAAAAAAAAAACAAACAAAAAATAAGTTCCTCTTTATCTCACAACTTAAAATGCCAAAGAGAAATGAAGGACTTGGCTCTACTATTCCTTGTATTTGATGGAGACTCAGATGCACTTTCTTCCTCTTCCTTAATATTTCCTATTACTGAAGATAACTTTCCTTTTCACTTTGTCCTTCAAAGTCCTTTACTTTGGTAAAAATCCTTCTTCATTATTTTCCCCTAAAGTGAGTGAAATTAAAAGCCATGAACTATGTCCTTCTCAAGTCTGATATCAGATCTCTATTAGTCTCTTAATAGCAACTGCAATTAGACCAGAGTCTACGTTTTTTTCTTGAAAGTGAACTTCCCAAATAGGTTTCCTCCTGGCAATCTTATCAACACAGGATTTCTCACTTCATCTCCATGGGTGACCTTTTTAAAGACAACTTAATTCATGAAAATCAAAATGTAAAGAACTTGTAAATTGAGGGCTGATGGTCTACGTTAGAAAAGATATTCATGAAGAATTCCTTCGACATTAAAAAAAAAAATATTTGACAGAGAGGCTGAGGTGAGGGGATGGCAAGGAAAGGAAAGGCTGTGAGACTGCCAGCTGGAGGCTGAGGAAGCTGTTAATTAGAGGGTGGAAGAGGATGAAACATTTCTGAAATTATAATGTCAGTCAATGAGAAAATATGAATATATTAGTATACAACCTCTGCGGAAACAAACAGAAGGAATGAAGGAATTAAAGTAAACTCGGCACTTTGTTAATATATTAGTGAACCATCTGTAAAGTGATTTTCTAAAAAGAAAATTGGTTTCGGTGGAAGGCTCTTGTTTAAGAAGGTGGTGAGGGTGGTAGGGAAGACAAAACAGTAGTCATGAGCTTGGGATTGGAACTCAGACTTCCTAGCTTTGAATCCTGGCTCACTCGTGTAACGTGTGTGATCCCAGGTGAGTCACTTAACCACGGAGCCTCCACGGAGCCTCCTCATCAGTAAGATGGAGATAAAGATCTCTACTAAGATCTCTACTAAAGAGAGATGCTTCCATTGAGCACAGATCCTTGCACAAAATATTTCATATACGACAATTATTATTATTATATTATTATCCAGAAACTTCCTCCAGTTATTCTGCCTTCACCATGGAGAGTGTAAATTTTATAATTCAGAACAAGCACAGTAAAAATAATGACAGTTGAAAACAATTGCTCTCCCCTTCCCTACATCACCTGAATGAATATGCCTTCCTCAAGTCTAAACTGACATGGTGTCAAACCCCTCCTTAATATCACCTGTCTCGGGTGCCTGGGTGGTTCATTGGTTAAGCAACTGCCCTTGGCTCAGATCATGATCCCAGAGTCCCAGGACTGAGTCCCGCATGGGGCTCCCAGCTCCATGATGAGCCTGCTTCTCCCTGTGACCTTCTCCCCTCTCATGCTCTCTCTTACTGTCTCTCAAATAAATAAATACAAATCTTTAAAAAAAAAAAAAATACATCACCTGTCTCCCAAAAGCAGTCTTCCATTGTTATGGAATCCACCTGAAACTGGGCAAAGAAAACTTAATCCTTTTCAAGGATGAGTGATTTCTTTCCATTTTGAAATCATAATTAAGCATACTGAGTTATCAGCTTCTATGATTTGAATCATTATCATGAACTCCTTGGCAAATTTTAACAGGCCATCTATAAACTAATTTTATATTGTTTCTCATCACTGGTAAATCTGACAGGGGTTGAGTATGTAGAAGTGAAAGTCCCTAGGAACCTGTCAGTCTGCTCTGCCAGCGAGGAACCATCAGGTGTCAGAAAAAAAAGTCACCTGCCTTAGCACAGCATCATACTTTTCATGGCAGCCTATTTAACGTTTTGAGAGTGAAGAATACAGGACTGCTTTAAATTCACACATACTGAAAGGGAGCATATTGAGAAATTTCACTAAAGAGAGATGCTTTCTCTCTTGCCCCAAAGGCTCGCTCCGCAGGGCTGCCACAAGCTAGCACCTGAACTTAAATCGACATTTCAAATCAAGGAGCCTGGCATTCAATTATGAGATGAATAAGACAGCAGTCTTTGCCTTCAAGGATTTACAAGGATACAGAAGCTACAAATGTTACTCTTCTAAGGTACTATAACAGAAAATGTGCTTTCGAAGTCCAAAGGCTCTCAAGATAATGGTGAAGAAAATGAAAAGTTGTCTGGGATGAAGAAGTGGCATCTGACCTGGGCCTTGAATGTTGTGTTAGACACTGGCAGGTGGAGCTGCAGAAATTGGGGTGAATAGGGCATTCTGTTTGCAGTGGCTGTTACGGGAAGATACTGAATGGACAACCATCTCTGTTCGCCCAGAACTGAGGGGTTTCCCAGGACACAGGCCTTTCAATGTTGGAACTGAGAAATACCATGGCAAACCGGGAGGAGATGTTATCCTAGGATAAGCAAGAGGGCCCAGAGCTGGTTCTGAGAGCACCTAACGACTTAGTTTGACAAGGGCAGTTTCTGAGAGCTAGTGTGTGATTAAGTAACCTGTATCTCAAACACCTAGAATGCTTGTTAAAAATAAAGATGACTTGGGGGCACCTGAATGGCTCATTTGGTTAAGCATCCCACTCTTGATTTCAGCTCAGGTCATCAACTCAGGGTCTTGAGATGGAGACCTGCACTAGGTGTGGAGCCTACTGAAGGAAGGAAGGAGGGAGGGAGGAAGGAGGGAGGAAGAATGGGAGGGAGGTTGGGAGGAAGGGAGATGCCTTGACCCTACCCCTGATTTACTAAATCAGAATTTTCTGGTGGTAGAGCCTAAGTTGTATGTGTGTTAAACAAGTTCTCCTAGAGATTACTAATCACAGTATGATTTGAAAACTAGCAGAGAACATAGGGTTTGCATAAGGAAAAAAATCTAAAACACATCTCATATACTCACTACTTAAATATTGAACAAGCTTTCAATTGTTTATAGTATAAGGACTATTCTTTTTTCTGTCATAGTACATACTAGTAATCAACTGCTGTGTAACAAATTAGGCCCCAAATTAGCCACTTAAAACAACAAACATTTACTACTTTGTCAGGTCAGGAATCCAGAAGAGTTTAGCTGGATGGTTCTGGCTCAGGGTGTCTCATGATATTGCAGTCAAACTGCCAGCTATGGCTAGAGTCATCTCCAGGCTCAGTTTGGGCTGGAGGATACATTTTCAAGGCCAAGGTCATTCATGTGATTGTCTGAAGGTCTCAGATCCTCCCTGGCTGTTGGCTGAAGGCTTCAGATTCCTGCCTCCTAGGCTTCTCCATTGGGCAGACCAACTCACTGTAGTGTGGGAGGGGGTACATAAGAAAGCTATGACTACCAAGGAGGTGGGGGTCATTGGAAACCACCTTGGAGGCTAGCTGGTACATGTCACTCTCAAACTGGCCCCACTACATAGATCTCGGACTGAGGCTCAGAAAGAATACAACTTTCCCCATTACTCTACAGGTAATGTTATGGCAGAAATGGGGCTAAAATCAAGATCTGTCTGATCTTGCCCCAAATTTTGTAATAACTATACTAGTCTTCTTCACAAAAATTATGAAATCATATTTATGAAATTATATGAAATTATTTTTACTGTGATACTAATTTGTTTCATCACTAAATACAATTATACACCTAATATTAAATAAAATGAACATTAAATAATATAAATGTCATTTCCAGAAAGGCCAGCCCTTCTTTATGAATCTTCTCCTTTTCTTCCAGTGAGACACACATGATTTTTTTTTTCCATTGGAAAAACAAGGTATGTATGATAGGGGGAGACTGTGATACTTATACTCCCAAGAGGAAGAAAATGCTGAGTATTTTGCATGAGTCATTCATACAATTCTCACTTGTGATATTTTCGAAACACAGAATTCCAGCAGGGAGGTACTGAGAGAAAGACAAAATCTTTTAACAAGAAATAAAAAACTGTGGCACGCCCTGTAATTTAGAGGATCAACTCCCTTGTAAATTATGCCATTTCTATGGCTTGGTCTTTCCTTTGCTCTTAGTAATTCTGATTTTTTTTTTTTTAAAGATGTATTTATTTATTTTAGAGATAGAGTAAGAGTGTAAGGAAGGGGGAGGTAGAAGAAAAGGCAGACTCTGTGCTGAGCACAGAACCCAATGCAGGCTCAATCCCACAATCCTGAGATCAAGACTTGAGCTGAAACCAAGTGTCAAATGCTTAACCGACTGAGCCACCAGACACCCCTGGGTTTTTTGGTTTTTTTTTGGTTTTTTTTTTTTTTTTAGTAATCTTGATACTGTTTAAAGAGGAAAACTACAACTATATCCAAATGACCAGTAACGAGATTTATTTTACACACACACACACACACACACACACACACACACACACACACACGTTTTTCTTATTCACCTGATTCTCAAACTGATTGAAGGTCTTACTGTTTTAGGAGTCGGACTGGCATTGGTGATACCCTTCTGTCTCCCCTTAGTTCCCAAATGTTTTCCCCTATAAAAGAACCCACCTGCAGAAAAGGATCCGCTAGCAGCCATTTACTACACAATATAAAATTAACCCAGCTGTTACTTTTTCCAAGAAAATCTGCCATTTAAATGTTATCACTGACTGCAGAATGAACAGCTTTTTTGAACACTCCTAGAATAGGAAAACAGGAGGGAAGAAAAGCCAAAACGCTCACTGGAGAATTCATGTGATGTTTCAAGGTAAAGTTGAATCAGTTCTACCGCCCTTGGCGACAGTGTATTTTTGCTTCTCAATTGCCCAGAGCTACCCACTGGGAGGGTTTAATTAATTACATAGGAACTCCTTGGGACATGAACCCTATTCCTGCTGCAAAAGCCCAGTTTACAGTGGGAAACACTAGCCTAACTCAAGAGGGTAGACGGGAATACCATGAGCCTCCCAAAATAGAGGAAGAAATTTCTTTTATGGAAGTTCTAAAATAAAGGAACAAACTGGGAGTGTGAGATGGTTCTAGAGAAGAAAATGGTGAAACAAGGAATGTTGATGAGGAATGATGTTCCAGGAGGAAAAACAACTAATTCATTTATTCATACATCCACTCATTTAGGAAATATTTGTGTGCCTATCATGAAACAGACACAGCTCTAGGTAATGGAATTGTAGAAGTGAACTTAAAAGACAAGCTCATCCTCATGAGAATACAATCCATGTGTAACATTCGATATTAGAGTGAAATTAATTCATTTGACATCAGGTGAACATTCGAATATTTTTGTGCTGCAGAAGACAAGGTAGGAACTTTACAAAGTCCAAAAGTGTCAAGAAGTGACACAAATTAATGCCATGAGCATTCACCTGCTAGTTACTGCTAAGTCTCTAGAGAGAATTTTCTAATATAGTTCAACTCTCCTCATTAAATCATAGGTATTTAAGCACAAGCCTGTTGCAGTGAATTTGGAAGAATTGTATAAATTATAGTATGTCATTTTCAGAAAATTCACATCACAGTCTCAGGACAGAAAATCTTTTATTTTGGTAAAGGAATACTGTGGGAAATTTTAATTGTTCATATATATCAGTACAAAAATAAATTTCTCAAAATAACGAATGTTGGTATATGCATCAAACTCCATATAACTTGGCCAAACAACATCCTCAATCCATTTCTTCCATACCAATCCAACTTTAAAAAAAAAAAAAAAATAGCTAGACGGGCACCTGGGTGGCCCAGTCAGTTAAGTGTCTGCCTTGGGCTTAGGTCAGCCCCTGGGATCCAGCCCCACTGAGCAGGGAGCCTGCTTCTCCCTCTCCCTCTGCCCCTTTCCCCTGCTCAGGTGCTTGCACGCTCTCTCTGGCATCTTTCTCTCAAATAAATAAATAAAATCTTTGAAAATTTTTAAGAAATTTAAAAAAAAAGCTGATCCTTGTACAGGAGCCTGTTAAAAGAAAACCACAAAATGGAGTCACTTCATGGTAGGCTAAGTCTAACCTAACCTACCTGCAGAATCAACCTCCCCCAGAAATGCAGTCTTAGGAACTTTCTGGTCAGTAATGAAGTGATAGGTCACTTCAGACCCCCCTACCCCAAGAAGATGAGGTAATCCAAATGAAAATCCCCCTGTCCTTCCCCTCTAAGGGAAGGAAACCTTGCCTGAAACAATCCTTTCTTTTCTTTTGCTAATAACTTCCTTGCCCCACCCTCCTTCCTATAAAAAACCTTCCATTTTGTACAATTCCTAGAGGCTCCTTTCTACTGGTTCGATGAGATGTACCCAATTCATCAATCATTGAGTAAAACCAATTAGATCTTCAATTTTATTCTGTTGAATTTTGTTTTTTAACAAGCCTTTCTAGATTTCGTTCTATGGTTAGAGTTATCTTTCAAGTTAGGCAATACTTAAAAACAAATGTCTACTTCAATATAAACATTTTAAAATAATTGCTCAAAATTCACAACATGTTCTGAGGCCCCAATCTATATTAGGTACTGTGCTAAGTACATCTCATACCTAAAGGTTATCCAAAACATCTAAATATCCAGACATATTTCTCCAACTTTCAGTGCAACACTACTGAAAAAGAGGCTAGAGGTGAGCTACAGTCTGCCCTCACCAAGGGCTCTGAAGTATGAATCATAGCAGAGGTGGATCCTCCTTGAGGCAAGGGAACCAGCCTTTTGTACCCCTATATTAGACTGTTACTGGCTGTAGGTTTCCCTAAAGAGGGTAAGGTCCTGGGTATGGTGGTTTCCATTCAGTTAAAGGTAATTCTCTAGAGTAGGGGCAGCTCTGACCTGTTAGCAGTCAACATTCATAACAGCAGAGGGAGGGAGAGAGGGTTGTGCACTAGCCTCGTTAAGTGGGTCTGGGCAGGGGACTAATAGAGTCCAATACAATTACTTTATCCTTAAAGCAGAACTGAAGATTGGTACCAGGTTGCTCAATACCAGCCCCATGACATGTTTTTTTAAGCAAGGCATTGGAGTCAGCAGTTTCATCCTGACACTACCTTAGAATGAAGACATATGGATGGATGGATGGAGTAGGAGAGCAGAATTTGGCACCTCAAAATATGTCTCTTTGGTAAAGTATCCTTTTAGACTGATTATTTTAAAAAACTACAAACACAGGAGAAGCTCTGAAAACCGAGTAGAAGTTATTCTTTTGTAAGAGATACTGACATTTATAAGAGAAATCTCCATCTGTGAGGGGGTACAGGAAGAGGATGATGAGCCAATCTACAACTCTTATCAAAGTGGAAGGTGGGGGGGATGGGCTACATGGCTCAGTCATTAAGCCTCTGCCTTCGGTTCAGGTCATGATCTCAGGGTCCTGGGATTGAGGCCCACATTGGGCTCTCTGCTAGGCAGGAAGCCCGCTTCTCCCTCTCCCACTATCCCTGCTTGTGCTATGTCTCTCTCTGTCAAATAAATAAATAAAATCTTAAAATAAAGTGGAAGGTGGGGACTTAAATTTTCATGACAACCTTATGCGTGTTTAAGGTGCTTTACTGGCAACCTCCCGTAACTGCCTCCCTATCCTCAACATCTTCTCTTTCTCTTTAGCTGAAGATCCTATTTAAGGTAATGGCTTCAGCCATTTTAAGGAGTTATTCAGTTTTCCTCAGTCTCTCCTATCTATATAGGAGATAATACATGTTACTAACTTTTTTTCTGTTTTTCTCCTGTTAATCTGTTTCTTGTCAATTTAATTCTTAGATCAGCCACAAGAACCTTGATAGGTAGGGTAAACTTTTGTTCCCAACAATAGATAGAAGCAATGCACCTTCTAGAATTCAAAATCACAACTCAGAATTCAAGTAAATTTTGAAAGGGTGCTCTGGGTAACAAATTTTATAAAATGCCAATTGCCGGGTGCCTGGGTGGCTCAGTGGGTTAAAGCCTCTGCCTTCGGCTCAGGTCATGATCCCAGGGTCCTGTGATCGAGCCCCACATCAGGCTCTCTGCTCAGCGGGGAGCCTGCTTCCCCTCTCTCTCTGCCTACCTCTCTGCCTACTTGTGCTGTCTGTCAAATAAATAAATAAAATCTTAAAAAAAAAATGCCAATTGCCAACGTACAATTTGCAAGTCATCACTTGGAAGTAAGTCATATTCCCTCCTTCTTCTGTCCCCCATTTCTGAACCCTACCCACTCTGCTGTGATGAATTCTTCTGAAACTGGCAGAAAAGCTTGGAACAGTTAGCAACACATATCCAAATCACTCTTGAGCACCATAAGTGAAAAATATATCCCAATTCTGCAATCAAGGACACTCATCATTTGCTGCTAATTTTAATACCAAGCACCTCTAATGATTAATGAATTCAATGATGCTACGTACAAAACACAGAAGTGTCTCATCCTGCTGCACAGGAGATAAGTCTGAAGATTAGTATCCCCAACATCTAAATGACTGTCACCACCCACAGAGATACCTCGTTTATGCTAGTTTCTCTATTATTGCGAAACTACTACCATCAGTCTCCTGGGAGTTTGTGATTTAGCTTTGATTACCAAATTCCTGGGACTCTTGCTTTCTTATAAACTTTGCATTTTATCATATTTGAAAAAAGTTAGTGTCATCAGTAAGGGAGAAACAGCAACAATTTTCTCCCCACCCATTGTCCCTTCTTGAAAAACCTCCTTCCCCTTCAAAATTGGCTAGCAAGACTACACTACATGGTCTTTTCTCTCACCCCAAATCTGGCAATAGGATCCCATGGTGAACCATGCCTAGGCTGGTCAATCATTTCCCTCTCTTGAGAATCTGTGCCAAGGGCAGCAGCATTCGACATGTGAATTGTGAGGTTAGAATTAGCCTTGAGGTAGATACTGTCTTCTTTCAACACAAAAAAAAGCAAAGCAAGATATTTACATTAAAAATCAGAGAAATTGAGCCAAGACACAAAGAGAAGCAAAGAGCAGATATTACAAGGGCCCAGCAAGATGATTCGGAAAACTTTTTGATTTTCCAGCTCCCAGATCTCATTTCCCTCTCTTTCTCCCCCATAAAGTCTGACTTAACTTTTTGCCTTTTTACAAATTTCATTTCTTCCTCTCCTTTTTCTTTTCTCTTCTTTCTTTCTTTCTTTTTTTTTTTTTTTAATTTATTGATTTACTCGAAAGAAAGAGAATGCACACATGGGAGGTTGGGGGCAGAGGGAGAAGAAGAGGCAGAGAGATTCCCAAGCAGACTCTGGGCTGAGTGCAGAGCCCAATACAGGGCTGGATCCCACAACCCTGAGATCATGACCCAATCTGAAACCAGGAGCCTGATGCTCAACTGACTGACCACCTAAGAGCCCCCTACCTTTTCTTTATAAACCAGTTTGAATGGGTTGCTGTTCCTTATAACCAAATGATTTCTGTTTAATGATCTCTGATACACTGAAGAATCAGGATGGAATTATTATTATTATTATCTCAGCCAAGGCAAAGGGGGAAATGCAACAACTATTTGAAGAACATCTATTGTGTGCCTTGTCGGAGACTGGTAACTCTCTTCCGAAGATCCACTCTCTCTCTCCCTCTTTCTTAGTAACAGTTTGGGTGGGGGGGATGGGTCAACATGCCCAGCTAAAAACTCTATTTCCCAGCTTCTTTTGCATACAACAGTAGAAAGGTGATACAATTATACCCAATGTGGGTATTCTATACTGGTCCCTAGAGTCTCCCAGTGGGATTAACCTGCAGTTGCAAACAGTGATAACATTTTAAATACTTTCTCTTGACTCACTTTTCATTCTCTTTTACTTCTCCACTCCCTTGCCAGTGTTTCCTGGGATTATCTTTTTTACGTGTATACCGCTTGTGCCAGAAATTCTGCTTTTAGGCACTCATTTTAGAGAAATGTGTACCCATAGCACAAACAGGCATGTACTAAGATGTTTATTGCCGTATTGTTCGCATTAGAGATACACTGGGAAAGATGCGAGTTAATTAAGTAGAAACCCTTAAATTAGCAGTGCTACATCCACAGTATGGGATATTACTTGTCTTAAAAAGATCCTGGTAAAGGGCTCAAATCTTGATCCCAGGTTCCTGGGATCCAGTCTCACATGGGGCTACTTGCTCGGCAGAGAGCCGGTTTCTCCCTCTGCCTGTTGTTCCCCACTTGTATTCTGACAAATAAATAAAATCTTAAAAAAAAAAATCCTAACCATTGGGCACCCAAGTGGCTTAGTCAGTTAAGCATCTTGGTTTTGGCTTAGGTCATGATCTTAGGATCATGAGATCAAGTCCTGCATCAGGTTCCATGCTCAGTGTGGCATCTGCTAAGGATTCTCTCTCCCTCCCCCTCTGCTCCTCCTGGTCATATTCTCTCTCTCAAGTAAATAAACAAATAAATAAATCTTTTTTAAAAATCCTATTATTGTGGGATATTCTTATGCTAACAAATTAGTGCAAACTTTGACAACTGTCATCTTGCTTCATATCGGGGCAAATAGAAAAAGTTTTAGTTTGCCTAATCTTTTAATTTCAATGTATAAAATGAATGTGTACATGTATAAAATTCATAAACATATGAAAATATAGAAAATGCACAAAAGTATAACCCAAAGAATGGTAAAATTTGGAAAATCCAGAGTCTAACAAATTTCTGCAAGTTGGTTTGAAAAAGTCTTTGCCACCCACAGTGTATGAGGCACACTGAGCAAGAAATGTTCAAATGAAAGTTCTGAAGAACAGAGCTACTTCACAATAACTATATTCTGCTACATAACAGTCAGTCCCTAAGTTATTTACTGAAGTCTAGCACACTCCCCTTATAAACCAGAAAGGCTAAATCTCTGCACTTTGCTATACAATGTGGTAACTGCTAGCTACTTATATGGTAACTACTGGCTATTTAAATTCACTTTTTTAAAGATTTATTTATTTATTTTTGAGAGAGACAGAGCGTGCAAGTGGAAGAAGAGGCAACGAGAATCTCAAGCAGACTCCCCGCTGAGCACAG